>NC_091978.1:172018819-172318819 GCF_044704955.1 Pristiophorus japonicus | reverse complement strand
GCCAAGCAATGCTCCTCTTAAGGAGTGGACAAAGCCTGTCACTGGACTGCTCATGCACAAGTCCTGGCAGAGAGGCTGGAGCAGCATTATCAGGAGCAAGGCAAAGTGAGTGAGGAGGAGGAGTAGAATGAGAAGAAATAAATGTAAATAAATACAAATGGGGTGAGATTTTATAAATTGTACATCATTCATAATAAAACATCTGGGGGGAGAAATTCGGTCGTGCCTCAAAGTTTGGTCGTTAGATTTGGCGGATCCATTGCGCATGCGCGGTACTCCCAGTCACACCCGGGAACAGCCGACTCTTAAAGAATCGGAAAGTCAAGTATATATAAGCTTGCGCAGTTCAAGACTCTCACTCACCTGAGACCGAGAGGATAGATGGGGAGGCAGCTTGACAACATGTGCACCTCTTCTCGGCCGCGGCCCTTGAGGTGCTCCTGGAGGCCGTGGAATGGCACCGAGATGCCCTGTTGCCTGCAGGGGGACAAAGGCCATCCCCAAGAGTATTCAGGAGGATGTGGCGGGCGGTAGCACAGCACGTTTCTGCCCCCGACACGGTGCCCAAGACCGCGATTCAATGTCACAAGAAATTCAATGACCTGACTGGGGTCGGAAGGGTGAGTACCTGTTACATTATCCTTGCAATGTCTTCATGTGAGCCTCACTGCTTCACACTGCCCACACCTTGTGTGTGTTTGTGCCAGGCCATGCTGCTCGTTGCTGTACACGCACTCAAAGCTCTCTATAGCCTCCCCAGACTTGCCCTGCCCATCCAATCATCTCTCAGCTTCTAGTTCCCGACTCAGCCTGAGGACACCAACAAGACCTTTTGGGCTGGATTTTCCAGTGCTCTGTGCTCCGGGTTTCGCCCCGGAGTGGTGTGAAACGTGCCGTTGAGATCTCCTGTGCTCCTTTGCGATCCTCCGGTCAGTTTCTGCGGCGGCGCTCAGCAGCACCGCTGGGTGTGCAATGCCTCTCGTTGCAACACCGTCCAAGTTTTGACTCCTGCCCGACCCGTATGCCAATGACTGCCTGGGAAATCAGTGCGGTCCAACCACGCTGGCAGCGGTGATGAAGGTAAAGTGCTGTACAAGTAATTGCGAGTGTTTGTTCTTTTCATTTTTTTTTTGCGATTTGTGTTGTGGTGGCATGGGCAATGTTTTGGGAATGTTGTTGTCTTGTTTTTTTTTTTTAAGGACCCCCCCACCACCCCAAAAGGCCCAGACCTCTCTTGGAGCGCACATGGCCCGTCACTTTAGTTCACGAATTTCCCAATTTTGTGCCTTGAAAATTGTACAACACCTCCCTTCACGCTGCGCCCCTGACGCAGGGCCCAGATGGCGAGAATTCCTTACTATTCCCGGCCAGTAACTTACCTGCCCCAAAAACAGGAAGGTCTAAAATCCAGCCCTTTAACTCTCCATATGCAGTCACAGGCCTTCAGCATCATACTTTACTCATAGCTCCTTGTTACCAGACACCACCTTTTACACATCCACTGTGAGCTGCCACGCAGTCTAAGATGCAGTCATACCTCGCGACTTCAGTAGCGAGTCACTTACCACAGACAGATGTTGCATTCCAGTATCTTCAGACTCACAGACATCTTGTTTTGCTCATTGCAGGCCAAACTCGCCACAACAGGCGAGAGCAGCAGTGGGCAGTGGGAGGAGGGGAGCCAGACCTCCAGGACCTCACCGCCATTGAGGAGGTCTGCACTCCTGGGCCCAGCAGTCAGAGCAATGGTGGCTGGACAGGCAGAGCCCCCGCAGGACACTGAAGGTTTATCAATGAGATGTCCGTTTTCTGTGACACCCCTCACCCTTCATCCCACATGCCTTACAACATGGATCTGCACAATAACGATGCCCCCTCCTTCTTGCCTTACTGCCCCTGCCTCAACTGCTACCCACACTTGTGTTGCTTTGTGCTTACAGATGATGAACCAAATGTGCCACAGCCTGCCCATCAGGCAGCATCCTCTCACGAGGGGGTGGATGAGGAAGATGTCGGGATGTGTGTGGCCACCGACCGGGACCCAACCCCAATGCTTGCGAGCGTGGACACCAGCTTGGTGGAGGACACCAGCAACTTCCGGGGCCTCCCAAATGCTGAAGCTCCTGGTCCCAGTGGCTTGCAGCAATGCCCAGTGCGAGGGGAAGCTCGGGGGCCAGCTCTCCGGAGGGTAATTCAGCCCAGGGGTCCTGCTCATAGTCAGGCAGATGAGGACCCATCGCAGATGCACCGTGAGATGATGGGTGCATTGGGAACTGTGCCACAGAGTGTGGCAGCACTTGGCGTGAGTGTGGCAGAGGCCGCCTCCAGCATGGGCCGCGCCTCTCAGCAGTCCACTGAGACCATCCTTGCCCGTCTAGAATGGTAAACGGCCTCAACGAGCGACAGTGGGGTCCCAGAGGTGATGGCGTGTGCCATGGTTGACATGGCAGCAGCCATGACATCACAGAGTGCATGCCAGCAACCAGTGACATCATGCAGACACTTGTTTGCTGGTATACACTCTCAGACTGCAGTGTTTCAGGCACTCCCTGCATTCATTCAGTCTAAGAGTGCTGCCATGCAAGCAGTGTCTGCCGCTATCCCCTGTCTTCTCCGCAGTCGGATGGGGAACAGACAGTGCCGTAGCAGATCAGCAATCTGTGGGAGCACATATTGCTCCTGATGCTCTGGCGCTGCCTCGGAGGAGTGGCAGTGCGCCTCTGGAAATGGAAGGTGCTGTCCTTCCTCACGATGACAGGAATCCGGCTCCCGCCACTGCCAGTCCGCCTTTGCACTTGACACAGCCTGCACTCCCCAGCCATCCCACACTGCTGCCGCCCATCCTGAGGTGGTGCAGTCAGTAGCCAGGCTCTCCTTGCTCACAGCTGATCCAGGGAGTCTTCCTAGAACATCTGATCTGCATTTTTCAGACATACAGCAGCGATGTGCTGCAAATTGTGAGACACTGCATATGTCCCCTGATGCAGCCTGGAAAGAGCCGGAGGCACAGGTGGTGAGTGCCACCGTTACCTTCACTGCGACGGGCCGATGAGAGGCTGCAAGTCTGCCTGCAGGAGATGGCATATCTCTATAACGACCTCCTTTCAAAAGTGCAGCCTTCTGACACACTGCTCCTTGGACAGGTCCAGGTATGAGCGTTGCCGCCGGTAAAGCCCAAAGGGCGTAAGACCTCCTGCCCCAACGTCTAGAAGCTCTCCTCCTTCAGCTGCTGTCACGGCCAACAGCCCTTCTCTCTTCACGATGCCTTGCTAGAGCATGTAGAATGTGACGCTGGCGAATTAGTAATGCCCCCATTAAAGTTTCAGAAATAAGTTTCTCTCAAGCTCAACTGGTATGTCTGTCTGTCGCTGCAAACTCGGAGGCTCACCGCCGTGCTGTGTGTAACCGTTGCACTGACTGTGACCTCCGAGGGAAGCGCTTTCTCATCCCTTTACGTAGCCACCAGTTAACGACTCTGCAAGCCTGTACTGACTGCTTTTCCAGATGTTGTTCTTGGTGGTCGCTAAATGAGGTGGCCACACCTAATTTACCGACCGGGGTACAAGCGTGGACATTGCACCAGGACTGACGGCAGGATTGCACTGATCATCAGCAGCCAGGTGCTACTGGTTTGATTCTTTAGTGGGCCTTGAATGAATTTTCGGTCGGGGTGCTAAATATTGGATGCCCAGTCGGTAACCTCTTACTCTCCCATTAATGCCCCTCTTGCTGCTAACTGGGACGTCAGACAACTGAAAATCCAGCCCATTATGTTGAACTTTGTATTCAGATTGGATGCAATTTTTCTGTTCATCGTAATGGCCTCAGAGCTCCTACCCATTGCGTACAGGAAAAAAAGACTTGTAATAATGAGATTCTAACAAAACCTTGGGAGGAATGGAGGAAACTATTATTTAAACTCTTCTTAAATCAAACAAAGCGATCCTTCATAATCAGTAAAAATACAGTGTAATCTTCTACTATTTCAGTATATTGAATACAATTAATTATGGATATAGATTATCAATATGGTACTGGGCAGAAACTGAACATCTTCACATGAAGGAAAACTAAAATGCACAAGCCTATTTCAGTCTTTTCTCCCAGATTTTCTCATTGCTGTGGTCAAATGGTACCTGGTAAGGTCATGTGATGCTGGCTAATGTGTGCACCCATCAGAAGCAATGATATTGTGCCTAATGGGTCATATTAAATCGGTCTCACTTGCACATTTGTGTTATAAAATAACTCAACGTTAAACTCTTTTTGAAACAATAAATTCTAAATGTAACTATAATTTGGTTGTGCAGTTTTTCAAACCCATCGTGGTTGTGTTAACTTAGGACAGCAAATGTTTCTGTGGGAGAACATTCACCTGATCGGGCTATTCAATAATATAAACTGTTGACAGCATGTGCTCACAGAAATACAACATTAAACATTCCATGCAGACATCTTGTGATCACTGCAGGTCATATTACAAACTATTTAATCATCTATGTTTTCAGATAATTCTATCCCTGTCGACTGTGCTTTATCTGTGGGTGTTTTACAGTCTACCACATTCCTGGTGGTTTGTTCTCAGACAGTCTGGGTTAAAGTGTAGATAGGGACATAATACGTTTCTAGTTTAGAGTTTCTGTATGCAAATATTTCCCATAAAACAAGGACTCATAAGTGTTCAATTCAGCCATGAACATCCATTACTTTACTTTTAATATTAAGTTTATATTGAACTTAAAGCACCAGGGATTCTGCCATTTAACTAATTATTCAGAAATGCACTCCCATTTTACACAAGTGACCTTTAGATCCTACAATAATCTTCTAGCTGTCATGAACATGATTTATGCTGCATCACCTGCTATATTAGTAGCAGTTAAAAGCTATCAGGGATACTATTCTATGCTATCTGTTACTGTTCATTGAATGTTTTAATGACTGATACTATACACAAGAGACTTGTAGTACAAAAGGGAATTTATGTATTTTGGTGCATGCTCAATAGGAATCACTTGATATTACTGTACATAATTATATTTGGGACTAAATATCTAACAATATGGGAATCACCTATTCCCTTTAAGGTTTCATATTTATTCTGTCAAAATCTTTGCAGCTATTTTAGACCATAACTTTCCATCTCTTGAAAGCTGTAACAAATAGCATAACTAAAAAAAAACATTTCTCACTTAAGCTGCCAATTTCAGTGGTGTCTACTCTACTATTTGAAGCCATTATAAAGCTAAGGTTGCATTTGGGGTACAGCAAATATTCCACAAGTGACAGAATCATAAGTGGGTTTTGTTGGTCAGATTACAAGTGTGATCAGCACTATCCACTGCAAAGTACCTGGGCATGTCTTTTTAAACAATATAGGTGCGATATAAATGTAGGTTGTTGTTGCATTCCAGATTAATGTGAGTTATTCTATTCACTACTCTTTTTATATTCATTACTATTTAAAAAAAATGATTTGTTCTTCAGGTCTTCTGGGACAGTGGTTCGCAAACATTTTTGGTTGAAGGACCCCTTTTCAATTCGATGAGTAATCATAGACCTCTCCATCTAAATTATAATACTATATAATACTCATAATATAAAGTGCTGCATGTAAAGAGTGTTTTAATAATGCTTTCAAGAAAACAGGTATTTAGTAACAGATATCGGTGAGATGGGTGTGTCTGCTTCTCACACCAATTCTGGGTACTCCACAGCAACAGATGGCCACTATTAGCCACTTAGTGCTGGACAATTTTTAAAGCCGTCAGCAGGTTGCGGTGACTGTACTTGACATCAAGGCAGCATTTGACCGAGTGTGGCATCAAGGAGCCCTAGTAAGACTGAAGTCAATGGGTATCAGGGGTAAACTCTCTATGGGCTGGAGTCATACCTAGCACAAAGGAAGATGGCTGGGGTTGTTGGAGGCCAAACATCACTGCCCCAGGACATCGCTGCAGGAGTTCCCTAGGGCAGTGTCTTAGGCCAAACCATCTTCAGCTGCTTCATCAATGACCTTCCCTCCATCATAAGGTCAGAAATGGGGATGTTCGCTGATGATTGCACAGTGTGCAGTGCCATTCGCAACGCGTAAGAAAATGAAGCAGTCCATGCCCACATGCAGCAAGACCTGGACGACATTCAGGCTTGGGCTGATAAGTGGCAAGTAACATTCGCGCCAAACAAGTGCTAGGGAATGACTATCTCCAACAAGCGAGAGTCTAATCACCGCCCCTTGATATTCAACGGCATTATCATCGCCAAATCCCCCACCATCAACATCCTGGGGATCACCACTGATCATAAACTTAACTGGACCGGCCACATAAATACTGTGGCTGCAAGAGCAGGTCAGAGGCTGGGTATTCTGTCACCTCCTGACTCTCCAAAGCCTTTCCACCATCTACAAGGCACAAGTCAGGAGTGTGATGGAATATTCTCCACTTGCCTGGATGAGTGCAGCTCCAACAACACTCCAGAAGCTCGACATCATCCAGGACAAAGTAGCTCGCTTGACTGGCACCCCATCCACCACCTTAAACATTCACTCCCTCCACCACTGGCGCAACGTGGCTACAGTGTGTACCATCTACAAGATGCACTGCAGCAACTCGCCAAGGCTTCTTCGACAGCACCGCCCAAACCCGAGACCTCTACCAACTTGAAGGACAAGGGCAGCAGGCGCTTGGGAACTCCATCACCTCCAAGTTCCCCTCCAAGTCACACATCATCCTGATTTGGAAATACATTGCCATTCCTTCATCATCGCTGGATTAAAATACTGAAACTCCCTCCCTAACAGCACTGTGGGAGATCCTTCACCATAGGGACGACAACGGTTTAAGAAGGTGGCTCACGGACACTTTCTTAATGGCAATTAGGGATGTGCAATAAATGCTGGCTTTGCCAGTGACACCCACATCCTAGGAACAAATAATAAAAAAGAAAATTGGCCAAGGCGAGTGAGGGCACAAGCACCCATGAACATGCTGGGATGGTACTGGAAGCATGACTCACCACCGTACTGTCCCACTGACATGTTCTGCAACAGCTGCACTGTAGGATTGTACGTGTTTGCATGAACATGTTCAGGCAGGTGTTTGAAGGGCCCCACATGCACTCTGATCATGAGTCAGGAGGATGGCACAAGGTCGCGGCCCCAGGAAGAGGAATTGGCTCACTGGAAAGTGAGTGACAGCTGTGGGTCTCTGTGAGGAGATGGGCCTTTTTAAACAGGAATAGTGCTGGGAGAAGAAGTAAACCTCTGTCATGTCTTATCCAATATGTTGATGGTACTAAAAGTCAGCCTGATTCGTGAAACTGTTCAGTAGTTTCCATGATCATAGGATCAGGTAATTTCAAGCTTGCTGCTCTTTATAAAACAGATACTGATTCAGTTTTTGTGAATTATTCTCAACGGCAAAGCCTGCCTCCTCACTAACAACAAGATGCACAGCGTGGGGCTTACCTGGTCCCGGAGCTTGAGGAAAACGTATTTGAGGATTCTTGACATACATGTTAGGAAAAGTAGTTGAGCGTTGTTCTGATAGGACAAATTAAACTGTTCTCATAACAAGGCCCTAACAATATTACTAAATACAGGAACTTAGAAAACTTAACTTTGCTAGTTCTACTTCAAATAAGAGATCATCTTCCAGATTTTGTACCGGATTATCTCTCAAATTCTACACACACAATGTCAAACATAACTTGCCTTTTGATTTAATGTCACAAATTTTGGGGTGAAGAATGATTTTTTATCATGTGCGATTTGCAACCACAATATTGGAGAGGAGATGGAAATGAACAATGATATGCAACACAAAATTATAGTAAAACTCAATTGATAACATTCAGTTAAAATGAACACAAAATGCATGTTTAAACAAACAACCTCAATTTTATCGATATCTATATATTAGGCATAATTTACTGAATCATTACTGAGAAAATGCACTGGCTCTATAAAGCAAAATCCCAAACCATAATAACAGAATTCTTGTGGCCTAGCACGCTAGGCAATTCACTGCCAATTTTGAGTATCCACCCATTTAATTAGGACAAATCACAACCTATTTTCCAAAATTATAACCTGATACATTACAAACAAACATGTTTTTTTAAATGTAATTACTTTGAATTTGTAACTATTTATTACTATTTAAATGTTATTATGTTGTACATTAGTATAGTGATTATTAAAATAATGGAACATGAGATAAACACAGGAGCATTAAGTGTCAAAACTGACCTCAGTCAATTCTAAAGAGGACTAGGAAAGGCAAAAAGAATAGTCTGGGGTTCTGCAGCAAGCCGTCATCCAGTGATCCGTGCTGAAAAGTGTGGATGTGTGGACGTTGGGTGAGGACAAGATCAGTGTCAGCTGTGAGTGTCAACCTATCAACACTCACTGTCTAGACACAGATGAACAGCCTGGTAGAGGAGGTACCAGAGGGCAACACGCCATGGAGCCATATCCCAGGAAGGAATCACTGACTTCAGGCATGGAGGAGAGAAATCTGAAAGAAAGGCAGAAAGTTTTATATTCTGAAGAAATTAAGTCAAAATATTTAAAATAAAATCAAATGATCAGACCCAACTGCCAAATGGGAACTGGCCTGATCCACTGATGATAGTAATGTCTTAAACAAACAAAAATATTTTAATTTTTGTATCTCTTCTTGTAAAGTTTATTGAATTAGTGTTTTTCCAACAAGTTATTTAAGAGTGCTCCTAATACAATTACAGATTGTGAGGTTACAGAACTTGAAAACACAATTTGTTCTATCCAGACAATGGAATTGTGCATCTGGCAGGGGGCATGTATAATTTGTATTTTAATGCCCTCAAAAAAAAATAACAAAAAAAAAACAAAAAGAAGGGGGCACTTGTTTGAAAGTGTTTGGTGTGCCCCCCCCCCTCACTTTAATCAGGGGGCACTTGATTTAATTGTTTCCTACAAAATAGTTGTAACAGTCTGAAACTGGTCTGGAGAAGGGTTCACCTCTGCAGTACAACACATCTCAAAAGCAACTGAAGGAAGAAAAAAAAAGTCCTGAAACCAGAACAAACCACTGAATTAAGAGTATGGACCTGAAGTACAGGCTCGGATGGCATTTGCCCGCTTGATCACAGCATATAAAACTCATTTACTTACACTTGCAGAACTAACTGTAACACAATCTCTCTTGGGAATATGAACTATTTAAAGAAAGAAACATTACCTCTCTCTGAGTCCAGGAAAGCAGAGGAAATAAATCAGAAAGAATGCAATGAACAACAGGAGAATTTGTAAACCTAGATGTTAGCAGTAAATTACAGAAAAGATGATCGTAATAAACACATTCATCAAATGCTCTTAGACTAAGGGTTATAAAAGCTGTTCTAAAAATTAAATGAGAGTAGAAAAAAAACACTGGTTTCAAACAATGAAGTAGTTAATTGGTTACTGAAACATTACCAGTGTGCCAATACAAACTATTGATTAAAGACAGTTCCATAATTTTCCTATTGCCAAACAGCAGCTGTCAGAATATTACCTTTAAGAAAATTCGAACAGCATGTGAAAATGAATTATGCACCTAGTTTAGGTGTTCATTTTTTACATGAGAACACTCAGCAAACCTCACTTGTCAGGCGTTCTAAACCCGCCTTGTTACTCAGTCACATGTAGGTTGTATAATCATTGTGGCCTGGAGTTCCCACTCTGTTGCACTGTTCTTTTCAGCGCCCAAGATTGGCCAAACAGGCACAAAAGATCGCAAAATTCCAAGCGCAAATTACATGCAGTGCAAATCGAGTTTCAGCGATCTTGTGCATTAGTTGCAAAAAACATCGCAGTAGGAGCCTGCTCTGGCCACACCTCCAGATCAAATTAATTACCGTTGTGAGTTTCTGCTAATTGCACTTGTTTTCGAGTCTTTGAGAAGCTTTTAAAATTAAGCTGGTTCTTCTGGGCAGAAGGGCACTAAAAGGCATGTTTTAAAAGCTTTTGAATATATATTTTTTGAATTTATTAAGAAACTGACTATTGCAAACCAATATAACTAACAAATAGTTCTGTATAGTTTTTTAAAAGTTGTTTTCAATTATTTAAAATTGGGTTACTTACAGATGGTAGACTAGACACTGATTAAAAATCCTGATTTTTTGTAATAAATCAATTTTCGGCTGCATTAATCAAATTGCAACAAGTTGCCACTCAAATATATCAAGGAACCGTTTTTTAAAGCAAAAACATTATCTTAAAAAAATTTATGTTCTGAAACCACAGCGCTGGAGATTTTATGTTTGCCGATATGCAAATGAGACTGATTGTCAACTCGAGGGAAAAAATCACTCGGCAAAACCAGTGCAATTTTGGGCGCAATTTGTGCCCAGATCAGTGATTGCACCCAAAGTAGAAGCACTACCCCCTTATATTTTTATATGTTAAAAAATGAGAGTGAGACAGACAGAAAAACTGCTCCTTCCATTGGTCCAGTCGCGTAAACTCCATTTCAATTACTTGTACCTGTACTAATTACTTCACCATTTCTGATTTTCCTCCTTCCAATGGTCAGGCAAGCATGTACATTACTGTACAAGACTTGCAACACCATGCTCCTTGGAACTATGCCTTAATCAGATGATAGACAACATCTGTTGGAATTTTCCACCCATTTTAGTACAATTATGATTGCTGTACGAACAAGCATTGTAAGCTGTATAGTTGTGTGCAAGGATACAGTATAACCTTGGAGACTATTCAGCAGTACACACAAGAGCAGCTCTGAAAAATGATCTCTACTTGAATTAATTTGCTTCTTTTGGTTTCCAAATGCGGACTGATCTACATTCAACATCTTCTATTTTTATTTTAAATTTCCAGATTTGCACTTTTTCTTTTTCTATTTCTATTTCTATTTACCCACACGTGAATTCTCTAAAGCTCTGCATTTTGTATTTCACAGACACCAAGTAATCTATCGGGATTGACTGGCAATTGTGAAATACAACAATATATGTTGCAAATTATATTGGAACTACAATGCTAAAGATAAAGATCTAATTCTGACGTTTATATTGAACTAATGCCAGTGGTGGAGAAGCGAGAATGAAATTCAGAGAATGGAAATTACTCACAAAGCTGTAATGCAGTTTTCCTCCAAGAAAAAAATCAGACATTTCTTATCTACAATATGCAGTTGTTAAAACAAAAAATAGGAAGAGAATGGACTAATCACAAAACTACAGTATACAGCTGGTGGAAGGAAAGAATGCTGCACTCCATTTATGTCTTGCTTCTCAGGTAAGATATTTGATGCCATTCCATTTAGTACTGAAAAACCTAGCCCAACTACACAATTTTAAAAATTATTGGTTCATGTATTCTACGGATAGATAAACCAACTTGCATTTATATAGCGCCTTTAACGTAGTAAAACGTCCCAAGGCGCTTCACAGGAGTGTTACCAGATAAAAATATGACACCGAGCCACATAAGGAGAAATTAGGGCAGATGACCAAAAGCTTGGTCAAATAGGTAGGTTTTAAGGAGCATCTTAAAGGAAGAAAGAGAGGTCGAGAGGCGGAGAGGTTTAGGGAGGGAATTCCAGAGCTTAGGACCTAGGCAGCTGAAGACACGGCCACCAATTTTGAGTGATTATAATCAGGGATGTGCAAGAGGTCGGAATTGGAGAAGTTCAGAGATCTCAGTGGGTTGTAGGAGGTTACAGAGGATTGAAGCCATGAGAGGATTTGAAAACAAAGATGAGAATTTTAAAATCGAGGCGTTGCCGGACTGGGAACCAATGTAGATCATCGAGAACAGGGGTGATGGGTGAACAGGACTTGGTGTGAGTTAGGATACGGGCAGCAGAGTTTTGGATGAGCTCAAGTTTATGTAGGGTAGAATGTGGGAGGCCAGCCGGGAGTGCGTTGGAATAGTCAAGTCTAGAGTTAACAAAGACATGGATGACGGTTTCAGCAGCAGATGATCTGAGGCAGGTGCAGATGCAGAGTTGGATGATGTTACGGAGATAGGAGTCTTGGGGATGGAGCGGATATGTGGTCGGAAACTCATCTAGTGGTCAAATACGACATCAAGGGTGCGAATGTTCTGGTTCAGCCTCAGATAGTTGCTGCGGGAGGAATGGAGTCAGTGGCTAGGGGAATGAAGTTTATGGCAGGGACCAAAGACAATAGTTTTTGTATTGCTAATATTTAGTTGGAGGAAATTTCTGCTCATCCATTACTGGATGTTGGACAAGCAGTATGACAAACCGAGGCAGTGGAGGGGTCGACAGAGGTAGTGGTGAGGTAGAGCTGGGTGTAGTTGGTATACATGTGGAAACTGACGTGTTTTCAAATGATGTTGCTGAGGGCAAGCATGTAGATGAGGAACCGAGGATAGATCCTTGGGGGACATCAGAGGTAACTGTGCGGAAGCGGGGAAAAAAGCCATGCAGGTGATTCTCTGGCTATGACTGGATAGATAAGAATGGACCCAGGCAAGGGCAGTCCCACCCAGCTGGACAACAGAGGAGAGGCATTGGATAAAGGTAGAGTCAAGAACAGTGGTAGACTGGTCCATTCAGGTTCACAACTTGCCACTTCTGAGATGAGGGCAGCAGTGTTATTATTATTTTCTCTTTATCTTTCACAAAATCAAATATTCTGCTCTTCTTTAAAATGCAAGTCTTGAAAATTGGATTCAATCAAAATTAAAAGTGGTTGAATGGACTCACATACAATGTTACATAGTTTTATTTGAATTTTTTCTTAAAAAAATTAGCAAGGTAGACTGCTGTGGGCGAGTCTGAGATGTACTCAATTTATTACTGAGATCGCAGTAGGTGGGGATAAAACAAACCATTAATAATTATTTAGTGGGGTGGGGATTTCTTAACAGTCTTCATTAATAGTACATTTTATGCAATGGAAATATGTCATGAAAATATGGAATAAGTATAAATATACTGTGGACTGTATTTAAGAATGCTTAATCTACACAGTGTTTAAGAATAATGAGGATCAAACGAATGAGTACTAAACATATTGCATACATCTCTGTGGAATATAGATCACTTAGCAGAACACTAGCATGAATTTTGCACTCTGGTTCACTTGATTTTCCTGTACATTTCCAGTGGCAGGAAACATTACCAGAGCTTCATTAAACTATACCGCTATTTAAGAAAGGAGGGAGAGAAAACGGGGAACTACAGACCAGTTAGCCTGACATCAGTAGTAGGGTAAATGCTAGAATCTATTATTAAGGATATGGTAAAAGGCACTTAGAAAAGAATAATAGGATTGGGCCGAGTCAACATGGATTTATGAAAGGGAAATCATGTTTGATAAATCGGTTAGAGTTTTTCGAGGTTGTAACGAGTGGAATAGATAAGGGGGGCAGTCGATGTGGTGTATTTGGATTTTCAGAAGGCATTCGATAAGGTGCCACACAAGAGGTTATTGAACAAAATTAGGGCTCATGGGATTGGGGGGTAATATACTAGCATGGATTGAGGATTAGTTAATGGACAGAAAACAGAGAGTAGGAATAAATGGGTCATTTTCAGGTTGGCAGGCTGTAACTAGTGGGGTACCGCAAGGATCGGTACTTGGGCCCCAGCTGTTCACAATCTATATCAATGATTTGGATGAGGGGATCAAATGTAATACAAGTACAGCGTCGAGAATCTGGAGTTCCGAATCCGTATTGTTCCGGAATCTGGACCCTCGACGATCCGTGGTGGGGTCGCCCGGAATCTGGAAAATGTTCTGGGATCCGGACTCCCGCCTCGTTGCACTGCCTCCACCGCCAACCCCCCCCCCCACCTCCGCTGCCTCAGGCCGCCGCCGCCTCAGGCCAACCTCGCCCTGCCACTCGGCCGCCTCACCCGTTCCCCCCCCACCTACGTACCTAACTTGGCCCAGGCGTCTCCAGACTTGGGATGTCGGAAAGACGTTCAGAAGTCTGGAAAAGACGAACCTGGGCTTGAGTGTTTCCGGATTCGGGATGTCATAAAAACGTTATGAAGTCCGAAAATACAGAGCATCCGGAGCGGCCTCGGTCCCGAGGCTTTCGGATTATTGATGCTGTACCTGTATATCCACGTTTGCTGATGATGGAAAGCTAGGTGGGAATGTAAGTTGCGAGGAGAATGCAAAGTCACTTCAAGGGGATATAGACAGGCTAAGTGAGTGGGCAAGAACATGGCAAATGGAATATATTGTGCAGAAATGTGAAGTTATCCACTTCAGTAGGAAAAATAGAAAAGCAAAGTATTTTTTTTAAACGGTGAGAGATTGGGAAGTGTGGTGTTCAGAGGGACCTGGTTGTCCCTGTGCACGAATCACTGAAAGTTAACATGCAGGTACACCAAGCAATTAAGAAAGCAAATGGTATGTTGGCCTTTATTACAAGAGGATTTGAGTGTAAGAGTAAATACATCTTATTGCAACTGACGAAGGGTCATCGACCCGAAACGTTAACTGTGCTTCCTCTCCACAGATGCAGCTTGACCTGCTGAGATTTCCAACAGTTCTGTTCAGAGTCACTTACTTTAATCAGTAAAATTATCTTTGTATATTACAAAATAAAGAACATGTCACACTTTTACACATCAGTAGGTGACCTTACATGATTTAAACAGATGAATACCAATTGTCACCCAGCATGTCAAACGTTTTAGTCTCTGCGAAAGCCCTTGGCGCTTTCTCTTCAAAAACCTGACTTGCTGCCTATGCATGGGCTCAATTTTCCCCAATTATCTGCACCGCTTTTTTTGGCCTACACCGTTTTTTTGGAGTAAATTAAAATCTCCAAGTTTCTGCGCCAGCATAATACACTTAGGTAGGATTTTTTTAGGCAACGATTTTTTTTACCTCATTGGGAGCATAACCTGTCACCCGCACCAATTCTGGCCATTTAAGCAAGTTTGGCCAGCTCCGATTTGCTCCAATTTTTCTAAGAACGGCGTATGTGACCACTCTGGAAAAACCTTCTGCGCAGTTAACAAAATTGGCGCAGGGAAGAGAATCAGCACAGCAAATGCAGTTCCACAGCCCGGACAGCAGCAGCAGAGAGGGGTGGGGGGCGGGGGTGGAGAAGAGAGAGCAGAGAGGGGAGAGGTGGGATGCCTTTTGCCCAGGGTTAGGAGCGGCAACCGACACCAGGAGGAGGGAGGCCTTTCGGCCAGGACTAGGAGCGGCACCAGGCACCGGGAAGGTGGGTGGGGGGGGTGGGGGGGCGGATAGAGTTTTGGTCTAAACACTTTAATAATTTAATGCTGGAATGCTGCTGCAATGTGCAAGGTGCTTGTACAGGTTGCTGTGAGTTGGCCAGAATGTGTTGTATGTTTCACTTTCCAGCCTCAGCCTGCAGTGTGTCCCTCGTTATCCAGGCAACCCGATCTTATTGGTGCAGATCTTAGGCTCCAGCCCCAAAGCTAAAGGACAGGCTAGGCGGCGGCAAAATCAACAATTCAAACGGGGAAAGTTGGATGACTTTTTGGGAGCGTAATTGGGCCCCAAAGAAATGGGCGTAACTCTTCAATTATGCCAAAAAAATGACTTTGGGGAAAATTGAGCCCATGGTCTCAATCTCTGGGTTTTCTCTCCCTCTGTTCACAAACCGAGACCTTCCAGCACAATGGATGTGAGGTGTTTCTTGATGACCTAAATAAGCTAACAAATTGCTTATTATTTACAGTCTTTGAGGCAAACAATTTTCATTAGCATACTGACCACCTTTCATCTGGGTGCCTTTTATATCAAATCTTAATGCACATTGCTTTAAAACCACAATATTAAAATTAACTCTTTTTACAAATCCATTCAATGAAAAATGGTCAAAAAGTGCTGTGATATTACATTAGTATATCTTAGGATACCTTCCACAATACCCCTGGTAACGAGACTGTTCTGCATATTAAACATAATTACCACAACCTGACAAAGATCTAATCAGCAGGAAATTTACAACACAACATTCTGTAGTGCAATTACTGCAGAATCCAATACCTTGTCCAGTGTACTAGGATTTTAACAACCACACTTCTGAAGTGTACTTAACATAGAAACAGAGAAACATAGAAAATAGGTGCAGGAGTAGGCCATTCACCTCAGTACCACTTTCCTGCTTTCTCTCCATACCCCTTGATCCCTTTAACCGTAAGGGCCATATCTAACTCCCTCTTGAATATATCCAACGAACTAGCATGAACAACTCTCTGCGGTAGAGAATTCCACAGGTTAACAATTCTCTGAGTGAAGAAGTTTCTCCTCATCTCAGTCCTAAATGGCTTACCCCTTATCCTTAGACTGTGTCCCCTGGTTCTGGACTTCCCCAACATCGGGAACATTCTTCCTGCATCTAACCTGTCCAGTCCCGTCAGAATTTTATATGTTTCGATGAGATCCCCTCTCATCCTTCTAAACTCCAGTGAATAAAGGCCCAGTCGATCCAGTCTCTCCTCATATGTCAGTCCAGCCATCCCGGGAATCAGTTTAGTGAACCTTCGCTGCACTCCCTCAATAGCAAGAACGTCCTTCCTCAGATTAGGAGACTAAAACTGAACACAATATTCCAGATGAGGCCTCACCAAGGCCCTGTACAACTGCGGGAAGACCTCCCTGCTCCTATACTCAAATCCCCTAGCTATGAAGGCCAACATACCATTTGCCTTCTTCACCACCTGCTGTAGCTGCATGTCAACTTTCAATGACTGATGAACCATGACACCCAGGTCTCGTTGTACCTCCCCTTTTCCTAATCTGCCGCCATTCAGATAATATTCTGCCTTCGTGTTTTTGCCCCCAAAGTGGATAACCTCACATTTATCCACATTATACTGCATCTGCCATGCATTTGCCCACTCACCTAACCTGTCCAAGTCACCCTGCAGCCTCTTAGCATCCTCCTCACAGCTCACACCGCCACCCAGTTTAGTGTCATCTGCAAACTTGGAGATATTACACTCAATTCCTTCATTTAAATCATTAATGTATATTGTAAATAGCTGGGGTCCCAGCACTGAGCCCTGCGTCACCCCACTAGTCACTGCTTGCCATTCTGAAAAGGACCCATTTATCCCGACTCTCTGCTTCCTGTCTGCCAACCAGTTCTCTATCCACGTCAGTACATTAACCCCAATACCATGTGTTTTAATTTTGCACACCAATCTCTTGTGTGGGACCTTGTCAAAAGCCTTTTGAAAGTCCAAATACACCACATCCACTGGTTCGCCCTTGTCCACTCTACTAGTTACATCCTCAAAAAATTCCAGAAAATTTGTCAGAATATAAACTTGTGAACATTCAACACAGTTTAATTTTGAGCTCAAAGTTCTTACTAGAAAACAAATGGATTCTTACAGTCTTCCCCAGTCTGGAACAGAGAGCCACCTTTATTAAATAATAGGTTATTAGCCATTAAAGTAACCAAATATTAGTTTAATTCTATTTATGTTTAATTTAACTTTACTCTGATCTAAACAGATGTCATTTGGTTTACAGATACATGGCAACACTTCACAGCTATATTTTTCACAGATTTATGTTTGTTTATATAAAATAGGTACAGAGTCCAAAGTGGTGGCTTATGGTTCCCAAGAAAACCAATGGAATTGTTTAAATGACACATTAATAGCTATAGATCCAGTCATGAAATGTGTCAAAAGATAAAATGAATAACCTCATCCTATGTATTATTCCAAAGTTAAACAATAACTGCATCTGAAAATGGCAACAAAAAGCATTTTTCAAACTTCTGAAATGTTAAAATAGCATTTTTTTTGGTCAGTTTTCTCTCCTCTCATGAAGGCACTGGTTAAGGTTTCATGGGCTCCAGCTGCCTTCCACCACCATGCCCAAGTAACCATTATACATATTAGAGCCTGACAGTGAATGCCAACCATCTATCTGATTGGGTGGGTCATCATAGCCAAGCCACATTTTTCTTTTTATTCGGTCATGGAATGTGAGCAGCGTTGGCAAGGCCAGCATTTATTGCCCATTCCTAATTGCCCTGGAGAAGGTAGTGGTGAGCCGCCTTCTTGAATCACAGCAGTCTGCTGCAGCTCTCATTCAATGTTCACATACTTGCACTTCTGGACGGGGTCACTGGATAGTAATCAGGACCAGGAATCCTGGTTCTTTTGACACTCTTTAATCCAGAAGCACTGAGGCCATCTCAGCACCCTGGCTGAGTCCCACAAACTCAGCACAGACCAGATATCAAACCCGAGAACTTCCAGGTCTGTATGGCTCAGCTACAACATCAATTTGTATATATATATATATATATATATAGCATCTTTAATGTAGTAAAATGTCCCAAAATGCTTCATAGGAGCATTATCAAATATAATTTGACACCAAGTCACATAAGGAGATATCAGGACAGGAAAGTGGTCAGTTTTAAGATGCATCTTAAAAGAGGAGAGCGAGATAGAGAGTGGAGAGTTTTAGGGAGGGAATTCCACAGCTTAGGGTCTTGGCAGCTGAAGGCTCGGCCACCAATGGTTGAGTTACAAACTGGATAAACTCAGAAAGCCACCAGGAGAGCTAACAATTGTATAAATATAACGCAGTTGAAAAGTAGCAACTTACAGAAAATAACTCACGGTACTGCTGCTGATATAACACACTTGTAACAATGCTCTGCCATAATACATCAATCCTCAAAGTATATACAAGTGCAGCGTCGAAAATCCAGAGTTTCGGAATCCGGAATGTTCTGGAATCCGGACCGATTGGTGGCAGGGTCATCCAGAATCCGTAAAATGTTCCGAAATCCGGACCCGCCGACCCTGCCGAACTCGTGGTCCCGCCGCTGTCTGACCTCGGGCCTCGCCGCGTCCCACTCGCGGCCTTTACCTTGCCATCGCTGCCGTTACCTCAGGGTCACCTCACCGGCCCGCTCGAACACCTCCTCTTCAGTGGAGTGGGGCGTGGGACGTGGGTTCCCTCCCTTCCCCCTCCCCCCTCCCTTTCTGACGTTCCAAAATCCGGAAATACCCGAACCTGGGCTCGGATGTTTCCAGATTCGTGACATCAGAAAGACGATCAAAAGTCCGGAAAAGCCTGGAATCCGGAATGGCCTCAGTCCCGAGGGTTCTGGATTCTCGACGCTGCATCTGTACTCTGTTAAATCAAAAATACGATGCTGAAATCATCATCTTTTTTGAGATGGCTTCTTCTTCTAAAATGTACTGACCATATTCCTAAGGAATTTTTAGCTCACCAAGTCACTTGACAGTTGGAAGAAACCATCCAAGCCATTTCACTTGCTGCAAGACTAACTTGCAAGAAAAAACACTTCACATACATGTCTGAGCTAATAAATCACACTATTAATTTTAACAACTGCCATTTTTTGGTTCAGTAGAAAACAAGGTCTCAGAAGCTTCTAAGTCCATTTCAAATTTAATTAAAAGGAGAGGTTTCATCCCACACCTATCAGTTGCTATGCAACACATGCATTATAGTGAAGGAAAGGATCTGGGCAATAAAGTCTAACAAATAGTGATTGTTAGGCAAAATACTTAAAAATTATTGCATTACTTCAAATATATTCAGTCTAGATGACATTTGGACAACAAAAACAGGTTAAGACTATAATTTATTCAAGCAAAACTGAAAGAGAGATTAAGAGAGTATTTTTTTTTTTAAATGTTCCATCTGCCGTTAAAGGAGTTGTAAACTTTATCCAATCTTTGATATTTCCCATAAAAATTACAACCTGAATTCAGCATATGGTCAATCTCACCTGCACCGACTGAAGGGGATGGGTGGAGCTGTGTAATTCTTCCCTTTTCTCTCAGTGTTCATTGCTCTTCTCTTTTATTTGCACTTCTCTTGAATTATCCGTCCCTCTACGTGGAGGGACTTACTGTATCAAGCCTTCATTTTTGTGATCTTTACAATTCAGGATAAAATCAATTCAGAGGATATACAGCATCTTTTTTGGCCCCTTACTTCTGTTATTAATTATCTGATTTAAACAGAGATTTATACCTGTGGTCTCAATTGATTAAATACAAAGCTACATATTGTTCATTTATTAAATTTGTTCAATTGCTAGGATCATTGCCATATCTTGATCTGTTTTTACTCATAGAGCTAAAGGACAGCAGTCTCCTGAACTCTGTGCTGCTGTTGCTCAACCCTAATCACTCTGCTTCCAGATGCAATCATAATCCACACCATTTCATCATCACAGCTTTATTCAATGCTTACAACTAGGATTGTTTTACTAAAACAAGTTGGTTCCTTTGCATCAGCCCAATCTTTATATTAATCGAAATAAAAAGCTCGACAAATTTTCCGCATGGGTATTGGCTGGTGAGCTAAACTTGAATGTGCAGGATTTAGGATCTGCTCTTCTGGGGTTAGCTACTTTGATCCTTGAGGCTCTACTCAAAGACAAAACACAGCTTCCATAAATGGGAATTCCAAGCCAGCTGGTCTTTTCACTATTTATCAACCAAACTGCCCACTGCAGTCAGCCTTTTAAGCACATTATTCTAGACTCACACAGGAAGAATGGTCATTTGGGTAAGATACCAAATTACAACCCATAGAACTGAGCCCCAGATTGAATCAGCACCTTCAGATGAGGACTGGAATGAAATTATAAGTCTAGGCTGTGGGTTCAAACCCCACTCCAGAGATTTGAACAGATAATCAAGGCTGACACTTCAGTGCAGTACTGAGGGAATGCTGCACTGTCGGGCGTGCCATCTTTCGGATGAGACATTAAACCGAGGCCCTGTCTGCCATCTCAGGTGGATGCAAAACATCCCATTGAACTATTTGAAGAAGAACAGGGGAGCTCCCTCAGTGTCCTGGTCAATATTTATCCTTCAACCAACATCTGGTCATATATCTCATTGTTGTTTGTGGGACCTTTCTGTGCGCAAATTGGCTGCTGTGCTTCCTACATTATAACAGCGACTACAAAAATACTAAACTGGATGTAAAGCACATCCTGAGGGTGTGAAAGACGCTGTATAAATGCAGGTTCTTTCTCCTTCTTTCTTGCAATTAGATGGAACAGAATTGCAAGAGTGGAGGTTTCCCTAATGACCAGAAACTGCCTCTCCCAAAGTGAAAGTACATTAATCAACAGGATTCTAACAGCCATCCTTCAAGCAATGCTTGAATGGTTTTATCTTGAACAGTCCCAAAGTGATCTTCATTTATTAATAAATTTCTGTCTTCATACAGAGTCATACATTATTGCTTTACTTACTACGCTATTTTGACAGTTTGCATTTTGAAAACAAAAGGAAATCCACTGAAGAATATATTTTTTTAAAACTCCAAGTAAAATGTTAATCCTGCACAGGAGAAAGAAAATCAGACTAGTGTCTCAACGCTGGGTATGTTAGCATTTTCCTTTGTTAAAAACGTGATGAGAACACACAGTGGTTTCAGATGCTGTAAGTGGCAACTCTGTGATTAACTATATGGAAAATGCTTAGCACTTTTTGGCTGATTTAAACGATTACCCAATTTAAAAGTGGGCAATTTAAGTGGTGGGGACTGTCTGTAATTATGCTCCAACAACTACAAACAGCAGCCAGTTTTGGAATTGATTCCATAGGATCTAACTTTGTTAAAATCTGTACAACAGTTATAAACTATCATCTTATGCATCGTTTAGAAAAGTACTCGAATATCACATTTGAAATGAGGAAAATAGCTGATCAGCAAAAATGGTCATGATCTGTACAATAAAAATTGATTTAAAAAAAAAAGTGCTTTGAAAATATTTGAAAAGAAATATAAATGGATCTGGGGGTTACAGGAGAGAGTGCCAGCACCAGTGGCCAAGTGAGCTCTTCCTGTACTGTAATTTCTCAGTCGCCCCTCTTCGCCTGTTCACTGATGGCTTCCTGATTCTTTGTACTTATTGCACAACAGCTGCTGGCGCAAAATCACCAGTAAAAATTCTCAACTGCAGGGGACCCAATTGATATAAGGTAAATCCCATAACATTTATAGAAGTCATGTGATCCGAAGTCACATGATCCGATGTCATGTGCTCTGGAAATTACGTGATCAAACCTCCAAAAAGGCCTCCAACTAGAGTTGGCAATGTTATGCCCAGAACATGTCAACATCTTCAGATGAGATGCGAAGAAAACTTGCAAAAAAAATTAGTAGTCTCCAGGTGATTGTAAGGGGATAAAAGATGGTCACTAAAGTGGATACTGAAGGTACTGAATTGATCTGACACATGGTCCAGATTGTAGGGCTTATCAGTATTAGGAGGTTCTGAGGAATCGGGAGTTCCTCTACCTTACGGTAGGGAATGTAATCGTAAATTGACAGGTTGTATGTAAAACTCGCTTATGTATGGGTTTTAAGAAGGGGCAGCCGCAAAGCTTGCTACACAGCAAAGCTTGATGGTTAATGAACCAGCATAAGTAACCAACAATGCATTGACCCTTAGCACAGACTGATTACATATTTAGTACAGAACACTTGCCAAGGACAGTAGAGTAAGATGTTTGGGAACAAGATAGCAAACCCTGGGAAGCAAGGTTAATTCACACATCATGAGGAACTGAGGCAAAGTTGACACCATTGAATAACACATTCCGGAAGGGTGACATGTGATGGGAGATGGACAGGTGGAGGGAACCACTCAGAGCCAGTCTGATAAGGGTCAACAAATCAATGTAACTTTGCTAATAACAGTAGGCCAATTGGTGGTTTTGTAGGAGGGTCGCACACCTCAAAAAATATATAACTGTAGTTGTAAACCTCTGTTCTGAGAAGCTTCATCCATGAACACTTCCCTAGCATGCTTGAATAAAAACCGGTTAAACTGAGGTTTCGTCTGAGTGATTCCATAGTCGCTATACGGGCGGGCATCGATTCCTTATATCAGGGAGTCCACCTTGAGGAAGAGAAGTCTTTTTTTTACCTCAACATTTGATGCTGCGAGTAGGGTACAGACACTCCCACCTGGACGATGTGGCAGCTAGCTATTGCAGTGAGTATGCTTTTTTGTACCACCTGCAGAGCTGTAGCATTGACGGGAAAAGAGGTAATCTGTATAAAGAACTAAGAGGAGGTAATCTGTATAACTAAGTTATAGCGAACAACGGAAGGACGAAAACCAAAGTAGGCTAGGTGTATGTCCTGAAGCGTGATGGGTGACACAGCAATAACAGGGAGAAGCCTGTATTAACCGTGCGTGGCGCAAACAAGAAGGAATACAACCTAAAGGGCCGATGGATGCCGACCCCAGGATGTTTAGGAAAAACTGGCCAGCGGGATGCAATGAAGACCAAGGGAAGTCTCTGAGATATGGACCAAAAGGGTCTCGAGTATAAATGCTTGCACAAAAGGTGGTGAAAATAATCAAAAAAACCTTACAAGTTAAAACCAACATAGAAGCTTCAGCTTTTGTGCCGAAAATGAGAAAACAAAAATGTTTAATGATGGACTGGAGGAAGGCCATCAAAAGATTAAGTTAGGATTGAAAGGGAGGAGGGGATAACTACGATGAGTCTGTATGTTTGTTCTATCTCCCCCTTTTCAGATATGGAGCTGTGTTGAAATGTTCATTGTGCACCTGAAATTGAATTAGATTTTAAGTTAGAAATGCAGGTGCAGAGTTCATTTGATTTACAGAGCCATGAAATGTACAAAAGACGGGTTGTTTAACGTAAGATAAAACCTCAACCTTGAAGACACAGTTACTAAAAGAAAAACAAATTGAACGTTTTAATTGGAGTACAAAAAATTGCGATTGTCTGATGTAGTTTAAATTAACTATTTCTCGGAGCCACGAGCCTTCTGTGTAAAATGTTTGTTAGATACAAAACGAATTCAGTATTTTTACAGTTCATTGGAAAGGCATTTGAAGAAAGGAGAAAATGGAAACTGATGTAACTTACTGGATGCTATTTTCTATTGGCTATGAAAAAGATATTGGTTTAATTGGATTATTGAGGATAATTAACCAATGAAAACCGGACCTTCATTGTGACCACGGTGAAGTTCCGGTTTTGTTTCAAAGTGTGAATATGAAACCTTCACCACATTGGAAAAGAGATAGAAGACACTCTATGTTGATAAAAGTTGCTGTTTGGTGGTTTGGAAAATGCTATTTTAAATTACGGGAAAGTTTCTACTTCAGTAAAGAAGAGTTAAATTTCGGGTTTGAAAACCTTTTTAAAATGCTAGAGAGTTTAGAGGCAATCTAAAATGCCGTATTTTCTGAGGATCGAGATGAATTGTGGTCACTTGTCTCTCATATCGGGAAAGGGTTTTAAAAAAAATTACGCGAAGTCACGTTCTTACAAACCTGCAAAGGAGTTAACCCTTTCTGCTGACAGCTGTTTTATTTAGTTCATCAAACAACTTTAGCATCGCTGCATAAAATTAAAAAAAATACTGGACATTATTAATTTGGGTTTCTTAATTGGAAGTGAATGTTTTCCCACGTGCCAGAAGGAAAATAAATTATAACGGTGATAAAGAATTTTTTTTTTAAATGTGTAATCTTTAATATGGAAAGAGTGAAGTAACATATCTAGGATATATCATAACACAAGGGAAAAGACAAATGCCCAAGGACAGAAAGGCGGCAGTTAGATCAATGCCAGGCCAGGAACTGTGAAAGGGGTCAGTCAGGTACTAGGGCTATTCAACTACTGCCGAAATTTTATCCCCGAATATGCCGAGATGACCCAACCTATACAGGACCTGGTCAAAGGGGGGAAACCTTCCCAAGAGCTAGTGGACTGGGGCCCTGATCAGAACATGGCATTTGTATAGTTAAAACAAGCTCTCACAAGTGCTCCAGCCCTGGGATTACCCGATCAGAATAGGCCCTTCCACATCTATACGTACCACAGTAAAGATCATTATTACATATCCAGCATACCTTAGTAGAATTGCTTAACACAGGATGGTTAAAAACGGTATCCGACGCACGAAGGGCTAGTGGGAAGCAATTGTAACAACCTACAGGGTGGATCATTACGGAGGGAGAGAAGCATTAGTGTAGCCCAACAGGAGAAGATGAGGGAAATAGTCAGGCTAGTGAAACCCCGCTTGAGGAGGCAGACATGGATCTATACATAGATGGATCCCGGCGCTTTATCAGCGGGACACCACGGACAGGATGGGCAGTGGTAGATAGCAGCGGACAGGTTAGAAGGGAAGGACGGCTGGAAGAGGACCTACGGCCCAAGTGGCTGAATTGGTGGCTCTCACCGAGACTCTGAGGATGGCTAAGGGAAAAAGAGTAAACATCTATACAGACAGTCGTTTTGGAGTAGTGCATGATTGTATGGTAGCCTGGAGTAGATGGGGATGCATGACCTCAGGAGGAGGGCCAATAAAAGACGAGGATATTGTTAAAAAAGAAAAGTCAAAGCGCACATAAAAATTACTGATCTACACCAACAGGGAAACGCATGGGCAGATGAGGCAGTCAAGCGGGTGGCGGAGACGGGTACACTGGCCGGGGAAGCCCAGGTTGGAGCATGTACAATCGGGCCTGAGGAAGTAAACATGCTTAAGGTACAGGGAGAAGCCACTCCACAGGAAAAGAAGGGGTGGAAGCAGAGAGGAGCCCAACAAGGGACGAACGGGGTATAGAGGAAAGGTGGGAATGTGGTGGCCCCAGAATGCATCTGGGGGAACCTACTAAATTTATACCACGGGTATGTCCATACAGATAGAACCAACACGATAAGCTCGATGTCCAGATGCTGTTGGTGGAAGGGGATGGTTAAAGATATAGAGAACCACTGTAGAAGGTGCATGACATGTGCAAAATACAACCCAGGGGAGAAAGTAAAGGTCAGAATGGGACATCAGCCCCGACCGCAAGGACCCTGGGAAAACTTAGATAGATTTTACTGGACCGTTACCCAGCAACAAGGGGAAGACATATTGCTTAGTTATAATAGACCAGTTTATGAAGTGGGTAGGAACTTTTGCCACGAGAAATTGTTCATCAAAAACCGTGACTAGGATCCTAGCAGAGCAAATAATACCCCGATGGGGAATGCCACTACAACTGGACTCAGATCAAGGTACACACTTCTCAGGGAAGATAATAAAGACAGGATACGGAGGTTTGTGATGGAACTCTCAGCAGTTACATGACTTAAAAGCACAGGCTAAAGATCAACAAGTGATCAAGGACTTAGAGACCGACACTAAAGAACAGAAGGTCCAAATACCCCAAGTAGGCAGTCAGGTGATGGCGAGAACGGTAAGTGACACGTGCGCCTGCGTAGCTATAAGGGGTATTGGCAAGTGTAAACGCTGGACCCAGTTGAAAAAGATAGTCATTAACTAACCGGTGAGGACCGGGAAATATTATTTTTTGCAGGATTCTGCTGCTCGTGGGAACAACATGGGGTAACTCATCTTCATATCAAGGACAGCAGGCTGAGGGACAGCAAGGCCTGTATTACAGGGACTCAGGCGACATTAGTTGTGATAAAGAATCAAAAACGCTGACGGTGATGAACGGAGCAACAGTAGACTTAAATAACTTGCATAAAACGTAATGAGGAAACGAAACAACATTGGGGCCAGTAATACGGGACTAATAATTAGTGTGAATAAGACCGCGGTGTGTTTTATAACCAGGAGGGGGGAGACAAAGATACTGCACCTGGGGGAAGTGGGTGCAGATAAGGTGCCAAATTTCACTCAATTCTCCGGAGTAACCCAGCAAGGGAAGGATGAGTGGAAGTTTTGCCCGTCCTCCCAATGTGCAGACATTATGAAAGGTGTTTTCCAGAGATAGATCCACCACCACGGCCCCACCAACTACTTTAGCAATGAATGCTGGGGCAAAAGGGGGATTGGTAATAAGGCAGACCAAGGATAAGATACACTTCGGGGTACGTCAGCGAATAATTACAGTATTCCTAGACTTATCATCATAGGCAGTCCCTTGGAATCGAGGAAGACTTGCTTCCACTCTTAGCATGAGTTCTTAGGTGGCTGTACAGTCCAATAGGAGAACCATAGTCTCTGTCACAGGTGGGACAGACAGTGGTTGAAGGGAATGGTGGGTGGAGAGCCTGGTTTGCCGCACGCTCTTCCCGCTGCCTGTGCTGGATCCCTGCATGCTCTCGGCAACGATACTCGAGGAGCTCGGCGCCCTCCCGGATGCACTTCCTCCACTTCGGGCGGTCTTTGGCCAGGGACTCCCAGGTGTCAGTGGGGATGTTGCACTTTATCAGGGAGACTTTGAGGGTGTCCTTGTAATGTTTCCGCTGCCCACCTTTGGCTCATTTGCCGTGGACAAGTTCTGAGTAGAGCGCTTGCTTTGGGAGTCTCGTGTCTGGCATGTGAACTATGTGGCCTGCCCAGCGGAGCTGATTAAGTGTGGTCAGTGCTTCAATGCTGGAGATGTTGGCCTGGACGAGGATGCTAATGTCCTCCCGGGGGATTTGTAGGATCTTGCGGAGACATCGTTGGTGGTATTGCTCCAGCGACTTGAGGTGTCTACTGTACATGGTCCACGTCTCTGAACGATACAGGAGGGCGGGTATTACTACGACCCTGTAGACCATGAGCTTGGTCACAGTTTTGAGGGCCTGGTCTTCAAACACTCTTTTCCTCAGGTGGCCGAAGGCTGCACTGGAGGCGGTGTTGGATCTCTTCGTCACTGCCTGCTCTTGTTGATAGGAGGCTCCCGAGATAAGGGAAGTGGTCCATGTTGTCCAGGGCTGCGCCGTGGATCTTGATGTCTGGGGGGCAGTGCTGTGCGGTGAGGACAGTCTGGTTGAGGACCTTTGTCTTACTGATGTTGAACGTAAGGCCCATGCTTTCGTATGCCTCGGTAAATACGGCGAATATGTCCTGGAGTTCAGCCTCTGCGTGTTCACAGACGCAGGCGTCATCCACGTACTGTAGCTCGACGACAGAGGTTGGAGTGGTCTTGAACTTGGCCTGGAGACAGCGAAGGTTGAACAGGTTCCCACTGGTTCTGTAGTTTAGTTCCACTCCAGCGGGGAGCTTGTCAACTGTGAGGTGGAGTATGGCGGCGAGGAAGATTGAGAAGAGGATTGGGGCGATGACGCAGCCATGCTTGACCCCAGTCCGGACGTGGCTTGGGTCTGTGATGGATCCGTTAGTAAGGATCATGGCCTGCATGTCCTCGTGGAGCAGGCGGAGGATGGTGACGTACTTTTGGGGGCATCTGAAACGGAGGACGGCACTCCGTAGACCCTCGCGGTTGTCAAAGGCCTTTGTAAGGTCGAAGAAGGCCATGTATAAGGGCTGGCGCTGTTCCCTGCATTTTTCCAGCTGTTGCACTGCAAAAATCATGGGCCACTCCACCCAAAGATAAACTTCGGGGTACGTCAGCGAATAATTACGCTATTCCTAAACTTAACAGACATAACCATCCCCAGTTTCTGCGGGTCAAAAACTATAAGCCTGTATAAAAACCTGACACTGCAAGCACTTGAAGGCCCTGAATCTGTATAGGGTATTGGTAAGGCCGCACCTGGAGTACTGCGTGCAGTTTTGGTCACCTTACTTAAGGAAGGATATACTGGCTTTGGAGGGGGTACAGAGACGATTCACGAGGCTGATTCCGGAGATGAGGGGGTTACCTTATGATGATAGATTGAGTAGACTGGGTCTTTACTCGTTGGAGTTCAGAAGGATGAGGGGTGATCTTATAGAAACATTTAAAATCATGAAAGGGATAGACAAGATAGAGACAGAGAGGTTGTTTCCGCTGGTCGGGGAGACTAGAACTAGGGGGCACAGCCTCAAAATACGGGGAAGCCAATTTAAAACCGAGTTGAGAAGGAATTTCTTCTCCCAGAGGGTTGTGAATCTGTGGAATTCTCTGCCCAAGGAAGCAGTTGAGGCTAGCTCATTGAATGTATTCAAGTCACAGATAGATAGATTTTTAACCAATAAGGGAATTAAGGGTTACGGGGAGCGGGCGGGTAAGTGGAGCTGAGTCCACGGCCAGATCAGCCATGATCTTATTGAATGGCGGAGCAGGCTCGAGGGGCTAGATGGCCTACTCCTGTTCCTATTTCTTATGTTCTTATGTTCTTAAACTCATCAACATGGTAGCGTGCGTTACCATGACCTATCCAGATATATAATTAAAAAGAACAACAGTACTAAGAGCCTCAGCATAGATGACTGTTATAAAAATAACCGAGTTGTTTTATGTCGAGATCCACTACGAATGACCAAAGATGACTGTGGATGTGACCAGATTGACAGGTGTACCTTAAGTATCACACCCCCAGCTACAAAATTACCGCTGTTCCACGAGGAAATGGGGAATGGTGTGTGAGCACCACGGCGACTGAGATGATGGTCACAAATAAAGGAGGAAATACCTCAGACGCCAACATGAATACTGACCTGCTTTATCCCGCTTGACGAGACACATATAAAGGGATAAGTCATAAACCCTGAACTAAATGAAGAAACCATCAATGGGACAATGATAGACACTATCCGAGAAGTGTATAAGAAGGCCATCGGGCCGCAAGGAAAACCGATACCCGAACTGAATGACAAACTCGACATGAGCAGGATATTCAGAAGCAAAGACTGAAATATATAGTCCTGATGGAAGACATAGACAACTTGCGAAAGGACTTATTGTGGAACGCTGGACTCAATGTGCAAGTATATCCGTGGATATGGATAGTGTCACATGTACTGGGTGTAGTGCAAGGAATCATACTGGTCATCTTGCTATTGCTAGCCTGTAAAAGGTGTAATCGAAGTAAAAGGCAAGCCATAGTCCAAACTATAGTTAAAACATTGAATAAAGGGAATATAGACAGTCTGGCAGAAAGGACTTATCTAGTATAACCTTGATGGGAAAGCCAACAGGCGGATCCTGCAGTTCGGGAAGCAGCGCTACCCAAGCGAAAGGACAACCCTGGAGGCTCACCCATGAGGGAAATGGCCTATCTTGGGCATATAGCCAAGGGCCATTAGAGAGGATTGTAAGGGGATAAAAGATGGTCACTAAAGTGGATACTGAAGGTACTGAATTGATCTGACACATGGTCCAGATTGTAGGGCTTATCAGTATTAGGAGGTTCTGAGGAATCGGGAGTTCCTCTACCTTACGGTAGGGAATGTAATCGTAAATTGACAGATTGTATGTAAAACTCGCTTATGTATGGGTTTTAAGAAGGGGCAGCCGCAAAGCTTGCTACACAGCAAAGCTTGATGGTTAATGAACCAGCATAAGTAACCAACAATGCGTTGACCCTTAGCACAGACTGATTACATATTCAGTACAGAACACTTGCCAAGGACAGTAGAGTAAGATGTTTGGGAACAAAATAGCAAACCCTGGGAAGCAAGGTTAATTCACACATCATGAGGAACTGAGGCAAAGTTGACACCATTGAATAACATATTCCGGAAGGCTTACATGTGATGGGAGATGGTCAGGTGGAGGGAACCACTCAGCCAGTCTGATAAGGGTCAACAAATCAATGTAACTTTGCTGATAACAGTAGGCCAATTGGTGGTTTTGTAGGAGGGTCGCACACCTCAAAAAATATATAACTGTAGTTGTAAACCTCTGTTCTGAGAAGGTTCATCCATGAACACTTCCCTAGCATGCTTGAATAAAAACCGGTTAAACTGAGGTTTCGTCTGAGTGATTCCATAGTCGCTATACGGGCGGGCATTGATTCCTTATATCAGTGAGTCCACCTTGAGGAAGAGAAGTCTTCTTTTTACCCCAACAGTGATTTAGAAAAATTAGTACTTGTCATAAGAAAAAAATGCACGGGCACATATACAATAGGGGGAAAACTAATACACTGTAGGTACTGAACCCCATATGTCTACAAAAGGTGAATAAAAAGCATTAATATAAGAACATTTCCCAGGAAAGTAGTTACAAAGATAATATGAAATAGACAATGGACCGTAGGAAAGTGCTCCCGTTAGTTTATAAATTCATCGACCGAAAATGGAATTTACAAACTGCAGGTGCTACTTGTACCTAAACCCAGTCAAAGATCCAGTCACTAGTATGTTCTCAGAGATATAGTGTGCACATTTAATAAAACACTGCTATTCTGCTAAGTCTCTTGAACCTCTCATTTCAACAGGCAGATCTTTAGAATAGGTATTCACAGTATCCACAGAATTCAAAATTATTCTCAATAGTACAACTTTAAAATAACATGTACATTAAGCTCTCACGGAAATTCTATGAACACTAGCAGTATTGAACACTAATACGTACAACAAAGGAATATAATAATTTCTAATTGTAAATTCAGTTATATTTTGACACACACACCCATTTTCAACTTACTAAATATCTCTAATTAAAAATAATTATTTTGGTAAGGACAACTATGCTGGCTAAAACAAAGCATAGCACATTGATTGAGTTTGAATTACACAACAGCTGCTTCCATTCCACTGGTCCACTTTGGATACAATGCAGTAGCAAGTTTTACCAATGAACCACATTAGGAAATCAAATGGTTATTCAGACAAAAATTCTGCTATTCTAAAGCTCAACATTTAGCAATACTAATGTACCACTTTATGCCAGATTGGTAATGAATTGACTGCAATCACTGCCAGGTTTTTATTTCCTTTTCATTTTACATAGAAATGACCGTTTGTTTCTCGCAGTCCAGTGCACTACATTCTGGAGCTGTATGCATTGCACACAGTATCCTCACTCTCAAATCCATTACAGCTAAAGCTCACAAACCTCAATGTTGGCACCAAAAGCCCAAACAACTACAACGTAACTACACAATACTGGCAGCTGCCCTAATTGAGTTCCAGGTGATTTACTGCTATTGTACAATTTAACCTTTGGCATAATAGTGCACATATTTACCAATGCATTCTCCTCCAGAACAACACTCAACAAAAGCATCCCTTTACACACACTCACCATAACAGCATGTTCAAAGCTAGAAAGTTATCAATGTTTTAGACTGGAAATCAACAGTACCATTCAGTGTGGAAAAATAACAAGCATTAAGTACTTACAGTACTGCAGATATATATCTCTACATTAGAAAACGGCCATCCTAAGGGACTGCAAATGTATTTCTTTATCATGCTCGAAAATACAATCTTCATTTCACTCTAGCACATGGTATCTTGCAGAAGGTCTAAAGAGGAACGAAAACGCTCTATGTAGCATGCTGCTTGGATTGCTGTTAATGTACCTTCCTTACCCCCTTCAATTACTGCAGCGGAGAAGAATTAAATTGCTGAGCACGTCAGATGCCTTCACACTATAGACAACACGCTGACTGGAATCATTCCCTTAGGCTTTGGTATGCATCAGGTGATGTTGAGTGCTCCTGATATAGCTGTGTACTTCAATGACCTGTGGAGAACCTCCCGAGAATCACAGCTTATTCATTTATTAATATGGTGATCCAATTTCTTTCAGCCCCTCCACACTTCCACATCAGACAGTAGCCTAGTTACATCCTCAGATGTCTTACTGATTACAAGCAGCTGCCGTCAGTGTAGAAAAGCCTCTTCTCAATGCTGCATGCACTCTACAGAACACATTTTCTACCAATCTGTCACTACAAGCAGTATAGTCACTTTCAAATTTACCAGGGATATTCTTACAATTAACAGGTTTAATGAGGAAGGAAAAAAAATGTTCTATTGTCAGCCTTGCAAAATATTACTACATTTACATTTTGTTTATATTTTGATATATAAAATTTCTTTGCAATGCCCTTGTCTAATTCAAAATAAAATAGTCAGGAAAAAAAATTGGACGTTAAAATAATTAGTCATAGAAATTTACCGCACGGAAGGAGGTCGTTTCAGCCCATCGTGTCCGTGCCAGCCAACAAACAGCTATCCAGCCTAATCCCACTTTTCAGCTCTTGCTCCGTAGCCATGCAGGTTACAGCACTTCAAGTGCACATCCAAGCACCCCTTAAATGTAGTGAGGGTTTCTGCCTCTACCACCCTTTCAGGCAATGAGTTCCAGACCCCCACCACCCTCTGGGTGAAGAAATTTTCCCTCATATGTCCTCCAAACCTCTTACCAATTACTTTAAATCGATGTCACCTGGTTGTTCACCCCTCTGCCAAGGGAAATAGGTCCTTCCTATCCACTCTACCTAGGCCCCTCATATTTTTATACACATCAATAAGGTCTCCTCTCAGCCTACTCTGTTCCAAGGAAAATAAAACCAGCCTATTCAATCTTTCTTCATAGTTAAAATTTTCCAGACCAGGCAACATCCTCATAAATCTTCTCTGCACCCTCTCCAGTGCAATCACATCCTTCCTGTAATGAGGTGACCAGAACTGCACACAGTACTCTAGCTGTGGCATTACTAGTGTTTTATAGAGTTGAAGCATAACTTCCCTGCTCTTGTATTCTATGCCTCAACTAATAAAGGCAAGTATTCCGTATGCCTTCTTCATCACCTTATCTACCTGACCTGTTACCGTCAGGGATCTGTGGCTCTGCACTCCAAGGTCCTTTGGTTCCTCTACACTTCTCAGTGTCCTACCATTTAATGTGTATTCCCTTGCCTTGTAGCCCTCCCCAAATGCATTACCTCACACTTCTCTGGATTGAATGCCATTTGCCACTGTTCTGTACCACCTGTCTAGTTTATTGATATCCTCCTGCAGTCTGCAGCTTTCTTCTTTATTATCACACGGACTATTTTTTTATCATCTGCAAATTTCTTCATCATACATCCTACATTCAAGTCCAAATCATTGATATATATACCACAAAAAGCAAGGGACCTAGTACTGATCCCTGCGGAACCCCACTGGAAACATCCTTCCAGTCACAAAAACACCCATCAACCATTACCCTTTGCTTCCTGCCTCTGAGCCAATTTTAGATCCAACTTGCCACTTTTCCCTGGCTCCCATGGGTTTTTACTTTCGTAACCAGTCTGCCATGTGGGACCTTATCAAAAGCCTTGCTAAAATCCATATACACCACATCAAATATACTGCCCTCATTGAATTTTTTGAAGAGGTAACACAGAGGGTCAATCAAGTTAGTCGGACACGATCTTCCCTTAACAAATCCATGCCGACTGTCCTTGATTAATCCGTTGTCTTTCTAAGTGAAGATTTATCCTGTCTCTCAGAATTTTTTCCAATAATTTTCCCACCACTGAGGTTAGGCTGACTGGCCTGTAATTACTCGGTCTATCCTTTTTGCTCTTTTTAAACAACTGTACAACATTAGCTACAAAGAAACCACACCATTTCTAAACTTAATCTAAATCCTCACATTGATTCATTAAAACTGATTTATTGTCATTCTTTTCAATTACTGGAATGATGAAGGAAAATAAGTAATTAAGGAAACACCTTTTTTTTCAGGAAACAGCTATAATTGTTCAAAATCGAGTCCAGCTAGTCTAACGACTAAACAAGTCTTGGTTATATGTCAACAGCCCTCGCTGATCTATCTAAAGATCCACAATTCCCCATGTAATATTGAGCATTTCAATTATATTTATTCACCAAATATCCCCAGTCTCTGTCCACTGTCTAATATTAAAAAAAACATCATTATTGTAACAGATCAATGAACACGGCCTTATTTTGGGATGTAAGGAATGAGCATAATAAGGTCTTTCTGCATTCACCTTTCAATTTCAAGAAAATCTTTAGGGAAAGACTTACAAGAGCCTTATACAATATACATGAAAGAATGTCCCTCATCTACATAATTAAAAATATATTTCAAGCTTGAAGAATTAATTGGTTAAAAACCTGTGATACAGTCACTGGCTATCCTCTGTCCTCCCAATCCATCAAAAATTATATGCTGGGAAAACTAATTCCAAAGTATTTTTTTTAAATAAGAGTTTTATTCCAGCATACTCCTCGAAGAATCTTACATTAGTAGACAAATAATGATTTTATAATTTATTTGATTTTCTCTGATTGTTTTTTTTTAAACTGAGTTCCTGTTGACACTATTAGGGCCCAAGTTTCCACATGATTTGCGCCTGATTTTTAGGAGCAACTGGTGGAGAACGGACTATCTTAGAAATCGCAATTCTCCACATTTTTTTTTCTGCAGTTCTAGTCAGGTAGAACAGAACAGAATGACGCCTGATTTCAAAGTTTCCACAGTGAAAACGTACTCCAAACTAAGTTAGAATGGAGCAAGTGAAGATTTTTGTAGAACTGAAAAAACCTGTTCTACACATTAAAAAAATCAGGCACAGGTTACAAATTAGGCGTCCAGAACGAGGTGGGGGGGGAGGGGGGGGGGGAAGGGAAGTCATTAAATTCTACAATAAATCCTTATTTATACTTCTACAACTATTATACAAATAAATCCAACCTGAATAAACATTTATAAGCAAAGAAAAGATTAAATAAACCATCTTCCTACCTGTGTGAAGGCACGGAGAATGCTGCAGTTAGCCTGAGGCGCCCGTTCTTCCCGCGGGGGGGGGTGGGGAGAAGGAGGAGGCGCCCGTTCTTTCCCGCGGGGGGGGGTAGGAGGCGCCCTTTCTTCCTGTGGGGGGGGGGGGTAGGAGGTGCCCGTTCTTTCCTGTGGGAGGGGGGAGGCGCCCGTTCTTCCCGCGGGGGAGGGGGGAAGGAGACAGTGAGAAGGCTGCAAGTGCTGATGGCAATGTGCTTTTATTTTAAAAATGTTCAAAAATTAAACAGCTACAAAGAACTACAAAAATGGCCGAGTGCCAATGTTTTTTTTACACTGCGCGTGGGCAAACGCTCCAACGCGCACGCGCAGGGTTGCCGGCAGGAAAAAAAATAATTTAAATAGGCTCCGCCCCTCTGGGCGCCACGTCAAACAGACAAGGAGCTGCAGAACGCTCCAGAATCGCAAGTTTTTTTTTAGGCGCCGTTTTAGGCGCGAAAAACGGGCGCCCAGCTCGGAGGGGCGCCCGCTTTTTATCGTGTGGCAACTTGGGCCCTTAATGTGGCATCTCTAGTTATGTGGAACTAAAAACAACTGGATTGATCCCGACTGCATGTATAGAGTTTCAAAATGAAACTTATTTTTTAAAAAACAAACAAATTACCTGTAATACTCATTTTATAGACAATTTGAATTCCAAGTTTTTTTAAATGGAACATTGTTTATGCTTTGAAACAACTTTTGAAAGTAAAATGTTATATAATGTTTTGTAAAAGCAGACTCTGAAGACTGCAGCACCAAATCTTCATAACCTGAAAATCTATTCTTATTTTCAATTTCCCTGCAGTGCAACATGCACCAGACATTCCCCCATCAAAAGAACTTACTCTAATAATTAGCAGTGTAGCTATGTGGAATAAAATGGAAATTGCTATCCTGAAATTCAATTTAAAAATAACAAATTGCTCCAAACAATTCAACCCCTGAATACACAAAAGTGCCTGTTCAGATCCTATTAAAAGGAAATTAGAGCAATGAACCCAGACCTCCTCAGTATTCTTTCACACAACAGCATCTATACAAGTTTTAAAAGAATACTGCACACATTTTTCCCTTTGTGTGTGTGTGCTTGTTTTTATATTACACACACAATGGTGGATCTCCTATGGCATTGCTCATGGTGTTAGAGATGACTGGACAGGGTGTGCTCGATGCAATTTATCTATGATGCATTAAAAGTCTTAATATAATAGAAACATAGAAAATAGGTGCAGGAGCAGGCCATTCAGCCCTTCTAGCCTGCACCGCCATTCAATGAGTTCATGGCTGAACATGAAACTTCAGTACCCCATTCCTGCTTTCTCGCCATACCCCTTGATCCCCCGAGTAGTAAGGACTTCATCTAACTCCCTTTTGAATATATTTAGTGAATTGGCCCCAACCACTTTCTGTGACAGAGAATTCCACAGGTTCACCACTCTCTGGGTGAAGAAGTCTCTCCTCATCTCGGTCCTAAATGGCTTCCCCCTTATCCTTAAACTGTGACCCCTAGTTCTGGACTTCCCCAACATTGGGAACATTCTTCCTGCATCTAACCTGTCTAAACCCGTCAGAATTTTAAACGTTTCTATGAGGTCCCCTCTCATTCTTCTGAACTCCAGTGAATACAAGCCCAGTTGATCCAGTCTTTCTTGCTAGGTCAGTCCCACCATCCCGGGAATCAGTCTGGTGAATCTTCGCTGCACTCCCTCAATAGCAAGAATGTCCTTCCTCAAGTTAGGAGACCAAAATTGTACACAATACTCCAGGTGTGGCCTCACCAAGGCCCTGTACAACTGTAGCAACACCTCCCTGCCCCTGTACTCAAATCCCCTCGCTATGAAGGCCAACATGCCATTTGCTTTCTTAACCGCCTGCTGTACCTGCATGCCAACCTTCAATGACTGATGTACCATGACACCCAGGTCTCGTTGCACCTTCCCTTTTCCTAATCTGTCACCATTCAGATAATAGTCTGTCTCTCTGTTTTTACCACCAAAGTGGATAACCTCACATTTATCCACATTATACTTCATCTGCCATGCATTTGCCCACTCACCTAACCTATCCAAGTCACTCTGCAGCCTCATAGCATCCTCCTCGCAGCTCACACTGCCACCCAACTTAGTGTCATCCGCAAATTTGGAGATACTACATTTAATCCCCTCGTCTAAATCATTAATGTACAATGTAAACAGCTGGGGCCCCAGCACAGAACCTTGCGGTACCCCACTAGTCACTGCCTGCCATTCTGAAAAGTACCCATTTTCTCCTACTCTTTGCTTCCTGTCTGACAACCAGTTCTCAATCCACGTCAGCACACTACCCCCAATCCCATGTGCTTTAACTTTGCACATTAATCTCTTGTGTGGGACCTTGTCGAAAGCCTTCTGAAAGTCCAAATATACCACATCAACTGGTTCTCCTTTGTCCACTTTATTGGAAACATCCTCAAAAAATTCCAGAAGATTTGTCAAGCATGATTTCCCCTTCACAAATCCATGCTGACTTGGACCTATCATGTCACCATTTTCCAAATGCGCTGCTATGACATCCTTAATAATTGATTCCATCATTTTACCCACTACTGAGGTCAGGCTGACCGGTCTATATTTCCCTGTTTTCTCTCTCCCTCCTTTTTTAAAAAGTGGGGTTACATTGGCTACCCTCCACTCGATAGGAACTGATCCAGAGTCAATGGAATGTTGGAAAATGACTGTCAATGCATCCGCTATTTCCAAGGCCACCTCCTTAAGTACTCTGGGATGCAGTCCATCAGGCCCTGGGGATTTATCAGACTTCAATCCCATCAATTTCCCCAACACAATTTTCCGACGAATAAAGATTTCCCTCAGTTCCTCCTCCCTACTAGACCCTCTGACCCCTTTTATATCCGGAAGGTTGTTTGTGTCCTCCTTAGTGAATACTGAACCAAAGTACTTGTTCAATTGGTCTGCCATTTCTTTGGTCCCCGTTATGACTTCCCCTGATTCTGACTGCAGGGGACCTACGTTTGTCTTTACTAACCTTTTTCTCTTTACATACCTATAGAAACTTTTGCAATCTGCCTTAATGTTCCCTGCAAGCTTCTTCTCGTACTCCATTTTCCCTGCCCCAATCAAAACCTTTGTCCTCCTCTGCTGAGTTCTAAATTTCTCCCAGTCCCCAGGTTCGCTGCTATTTCTGGCCAATTTGTATGCCACTTCCTTGGCTTTAATACTATCCCTGATTTCCCTTGATAGCCACGGTTGAGCCACCTTCCCTTTTTTATTTTTACGCCAGACAGGAATGTACAATTGTTGTAATTCATCCATGCGGTCTCTAAATGTCTGCCATTGCCCATCCACAGTCAACCCCTTAAGTATCATTCGCCAATCTATCCTAGCCAATTCACGCCTCATACCTTCAAAGTTACCCTTCTTTAAGTTCTGGACCATGGTCTCTGAATTAACTGTATCATTCTCCATCCTAATGCAGAATTCCACCATATTATGGTCACTCTTCCCCAAGGGGCCTCGCACAACGAGATTGCTAATTAATCCTCTCATTACACAACACCCAGTCTAAGATGGCCTCCCCGCTAGTTGGTTCCTCGACATATGATCTGAATGTTTCATTAATACCTCCTGTGACATGTCCTGCCATTTCTCTTGCCATTACATTACTTTTGTGGTGCCTCTCAATCGTATTGATATCTATAGTTAGCGTATACCATCTTATGATCAAGTCCTCCCAGGTCCCGGTCTACATCTCCAAGGTAGAGAGCACTGAGCTACACAGTGTTATCTGCCCGACGCCTATTGAAATCTGGTCTTTTGCTTTTTTTTTTACTCCCTCTACCACAAGCCTTCTTTCCCACCTTGTGACTGCTGCCACCGGACCACCCTGTTGTCACCTGAACTGACGTGATCCCTGAACCCCACATTAAGAAAGGTTAAATCCCTTGATTTTTTTTGGAGTATCTTAAAAATCGTAATTCTGCACATTTAATTTGCGCCAGTGTAAGTGAGTTGGTTAGGATATTTTTTTAAGTTTAGTTTTTTTTCTCAAAAGGGGGCGTTACCAGCCACCTATGCCTATTTAGGCCATTTAAGCTAGTTTGGACAGCTAATAGTTGCTCCAAACTAACTTAGGCCAGCATATGTGGCCACTTGTGGCCCACACAGAAAACCCTTGTGAAGAGTTAAGACATCAACGCAGGTAAGTACATTTAAAGCACCAAGCACTAAACAAAGCACAAAAATAAGCATTCAATAACAAATAAAAAATACAAGGAAACTGAGAGGACCTGCACCTCGCACCAAGATTTACTAAGCACTAAACAAAGCACAAAAAGTAATAAGCAATTAATTAACAAATAAAAATTAGAAGGAACTCTGCATCTAAAGCACCAAGGCCAAAGTAATAAGCAATCAATCAATAACAAATAAAAAATGTGAAAGGAAGGCAGCAGGCCGCCGATGAGGGAGCCCATTCGGCCAGGAATAGGGGCAGCGTGCTTCGGGCCTGCAAAACATACTCACAGATTCTGGGGGCGAGGAGCTACTGCGCATGCGTGCATACACTAGCGCGCATGTGCAGAAGTCCCGGTGCTGTTTTCAGCGCCGGGACCTGGCTCCGCCCCAGAATCCAGCTGTCACGCTATGCCACCATCGAGGAGAGGCTGGGGAGCGGCCAAACTCGGCCTGAAGATTTTTGGTGCCCTTGGAGTTCTACAAAAGCGGCGCACCTCTGGTGAGTGCGCCAGAAATATGTACTGACCAAATTTAGACCCATTGAGAGCACTTAACCAACTTGTACCTAGTTCCTGGTTACGGTGGGAATGCTGGTTCTCTTAATGTGGCGGGGGGGATTCCCAATTCTAAACTTGGAAGCTTCTATTAATAAATTGGCAAACATCCTAGACTCTAAAAATATTACAGCATATGAGCGCTGCTTGACATTTAAATAGAGGCTTCTCCAATTTAGTGTGGGAAGCCCTCTGCTTTTTTGTAGGGATAGGATTCTACTTCATCGATCTACCACTCCAAGCTTGCACTGCTTTCCTCTACACACTCCCTCCAACCGTCTCACACTGCTCCCATGTCTCCTGCCCCAAGCATCTGCAGCATTCACCTCCACGCCCTCTTGTAGTACCCTACCTCTCCCACCACCCCATCTCACACTGAGCAGTCGTGTGTTTTCCCCACTTCCCATATGTCCCTGACAAAACTCTATTTCTGTGCTTTTCTCAGCAGCAGCCTCTAACTCCCTTTCCACTGAAAATTCCCAGCTCTTTTTAAAACTCAATTAAGAATTAAACTACCTGACTCCCATGTCCTTAAGATATTTTCTCTTGCGCTACCCTTGTACATGGTTGGAGTTAAAACAAACAACAGTTTAAAATAAATGACCTAAAGACTTCTGACGAAGCAGTAAACAAAGGAATTTCATACAAGCCAGTTGATATGCTCGTCACTAATACACACAGTCTACAGAGAGCAGCAAAATGGTACAAGAATTATGACTGAAGACATTAATGCCAGAGGCAAAGTAACAAGCATTCACCAGGATTAAATTTTTATCAGCAGATACCTATAATTCATCAATCTTTCATTATAGCTGCTCTCAAAAAATTATTTAGTCAGAAATCGTTTCATCAAGTGCAGTGGAGATTTTGAAAAATAAATCACTAGGAACACAATGACAGCCATGGTGGCAATGATTTTAAGATGAAACTCTGCAATAATAAAACATGTTTATACAGGATCCTTTCCAATTATGGATGTTTGGCAACCAGATCTATTACAATAACAAAGATTGACTTAAAAATTGCTGAAAAAGGGATCCTGTTGGAAATACACTATGGCTAAATGATCATTTTAGTTAAAAGTGTCAGCTACATTTAAAGCACAAACCAAAGCTTCTTAGAAAAACTTAGATAAGACTTACAAATTTTAATATAAGCTTCTTCATTAGTCAGTAAGGACCAGTTGGCCTTTAACTATGAAGCTTTCATCAAACCTGCTGCTCACGCATCTCTGGATCTTCATTCGCTGCCTGCCTGGCAGTGGGAAATTATTTCTCTCTTTTTCTTCTCTTTAGCAAATAAGACAGGGAATGCTCGTAAAAGGCAGGGTTAGACTATCTTTCATACAAATGAAAAAGTTCCAACAAAATAAAACTACTGGTCCTACAGTTTTATTTTTTCTCTTTGTGGGGATGCATCTAGCCTCCACTTGGAAACAGTTTACAAGGGCCAACTGGTTCCGAACCATGGGGTTAAAATTCTTTGGGGTGTGTTCTACCGATTATCTGCCTAACCTCGGTAGAGGAACTGACAAAACTCTGGAGAAATGGCGGCCTCTCCTCTGGGGGTTTCGCAGATCTTCCGCCAAAATTATGGTGGAAAATCAGGAGAAACCCTAATGGCTGAATTTTCCGTGGTGGTGGCGGATGCGATCTGCAGCAGGTCGGGTGGGAAAGTTTTTTTTTGACAGGCCGGGAACCCGCTGTCAACTCACTCCCACGCGCTTTTCCCACAGGCGCATCTGTCAACGTGGAGCTGACCCAACCTGCAGTGGCGGGGGATCCAATTGAAATCATTATGCAATACTTTACAGGCACTTAAGAGCCTTTCTTTCTCTACTGTTTAAATTTCCCTTCATGACCACGGGATTCACACAGCTCGGGAACCACGTCTGTCAACCCGAGTTGTGAGTTCCGTGGCCATTGCTCCAGCTGATTAGTTGACAGCATGGAAAACAAACCAAAATAAAAACATGATGGGCCCGAAATTCATCGTCCCCGAAGGGTTGGCTACCGCAGAGTTTGGACAGTTGATCGAAAAAACTGATCGCCCACCATGGTCGGGTACTTTTCCCTCCCCGAGCCATATTCAGCTTGGGGAGGGTTTGAGCGGTGTTCACTTCCGCCGGAAATGGTGCGGTGAAGCCGCTGTAAAGCTAAGTTTCCAGCGGTGAACTCTGCAGCGTGCAGGCCGCTGAAAAATCACCAGGACAGCGAAATTCACCGAGGAAAAGATAGGACTTTTCCCGGCAGTGCCCCCGCCAGGTTTTCGATGTGCTGCTCGAACACGACACTGCTGGGGCCTTTTGTTAGGTAAATAGTTTTATTCATTATTCGTGTGTTAATTTCATTTTCCAGCATCCACAGTGTTTATCTTTTCATATAGTTTAATTAATTGTTTTGGCTCCATTAAATCTGCTGAGTGCCGCTCAGAGGTTTGCACATTCCCCTGTACTTTTGTACAACCTTCAGATCTGACTCTTGAATGGAGTCCTGTGGGCTGCAGAGACATGGGTTCACCCTGAGGATGGGCCGAGTGTTGGGAGGGCGACACCTGATACACCTGGTCAGAAGCAGGACAGCACGCAGGAGAAGGCGTTGCCATCAGCACCGTGCAGAGAGGCAGCGGGCAAGGGAGGCAACAGCCATGATTCGTTCATTCTGTGCCACACCAGTGTGCCCACAGTCTTCACCAGCCCGAATCAGGATTGCGGTTGGCTGCTTGGGGACAAGGGATATCCCCTGTCCACTTGGCTGCTCACATCTCTGCGGAACCCTAGGACAGCGCCAGAGCATGCCTACAATGATGCTAATTGTGCCACCAGGTGCATCATTGGGCAGTGCATAGGCATCCTTAAGCAGAGGTTCCGATGCCTGGACCGCTCTGGTGGCACCTTGCAGTACTCTCCTCAACAGGTCTCCATAATCGTCTGCTGCATGCTGCACAACCTGGCCATCATGAGGGGACTGTCACTGGAGGTCGAGCCAGCAGTACCATCTGAGGATGAGAAGGAGGAGGATCTCCATCGCCCCAGAGTTAGGAGGTGTCGACCCATCGCCACCCTGAAAGGGCCGGGTGCAGAATGGCCAGCACCCTTATGGGAGGGTGCATCCTCACATATATGGAGCTGCCTGACACCTCCCCTGCAATCTCTCTCCATGCACTATGTACTGCCTGTCTGCCAGGTCTCCCCATGTCAGGAAACAGTATTCTTCTTCTGTCCTCCACACCATCCATCAGTGTCTCCAGCTCCATATCAGTAAACCTGTTGGCTCTCTTTGCACCTCTTCCAAACTCCTTTCAACCTTCTTCTCCCCCGCCCCCCCCCCCAGGACCTTGCTGCAAACCCGAGCAGCTGGCCTATTAGAAACCCTTACCTGAATGCTGAATTTCTCAGTGGTGATAACGCTCAAATTAAGACAGCCACACCGCTGAAAAATCCACTTTGGAAGAATGCTTTATTAGCGCTGGAACCCATTTGTTCACTTTTGGAGCTGAATATGGGGTGGCCCAGCCACTCAAAAATGTTGGCACTAATGGCCACAAAAAGGTGGGGGGAGCACCAGCTTTCTAGCGGTACTGAATTTCAGGCCTGTTGATTACACCATCTAACAAATTGATGGGAGATTCTGTACTACAGGTTAGACCTCCCCTACCCGGGACTCCCTTATTCAGCACCACCCATCGTCCAGCATGATTCTGGTGATCGGGGCTGCATGCGCATAACGCGGCCAATCTTCACCCCAACTTTGGGGCCGCGCCGACATTCGGCCCGCTAGGGGCCCGCCAGTACTCGCTGGGACCCGCTAACACCAGCTGGGGCCCGCCGACACTTCGGGCCCGCCCGGGGCCCCGACCTCTTCCCCCCGCTCCCCGACCTTGGGCTGATCTCTCGTAATCCGGCAAAATCCCTTATTCAGCACAGGCCAGGTCCCGAGGGTGCCGGATAAGTGAGGTTCAACCTGTACTTGAAAAGCTACTGGTAAAGGTAAATTTTTCACTGGCCACTCTTGGCTGTTATCTTCCAACTCAACAATAATTGCAGTGAATTGATCAGCATTATAGTAAAATAACATTTACCATTTAAATAAATGTTTGTCTAGTTTCTGGTCAGGTTTTTCTCACAGTATACTGTGATTGTCCAGTTACACATTAAACCAAGTCATCAACTGTAACAATTTCATTCTCATCACTCTTTCCATTGGTTCAATTTGCTTTCAGTCCCTGAATATGAATTTTTCAGTCTGAGACTTTAAGATAAATTTCTGTGGAGGTTCTCTCACTTGGCCATTTTTAACTTCAATGGAAGAGCTGCAGAAATCCCAGAAACACACTGTAAGCACCATTTACACTGTTTGTCAGGGATGCCGCAGTGGTTTCGCTGAACTTGCGTAAGATTGTAAACCCACCCCTTTAGAAATACATTTAAAATCTGCTTTATTTTATGTATTACACACACACACACAATCTTTTATTTGTACCAGTTACTGATACAAAAGTCTGCAGAGTTGTGACTAAAGCACCAATAACTTTGCAATTAATGTACTTTTAAAATTATGTTCTTGATTGTATTTGTAGATGGAGTCATATTACTTAATGATAATTTTATTTAAATATGTTTTGTCATCTATATATAACTTTTATTATATTATTGTACAGTAAAGATTCAACATCCACTATGGTAGATTAAACATAAAATTTATTGTGACCAGGATCCCTTTAAGGATCCCAGCTTAAAACTCATCATGAATGATATCACCAGACCCATTAATTGAGCCAGGTAATGCTCTGGGCAGGCTAAATAGGCCCCACGTAGGTAAGTTCGTTTTGTACAGTGGGATGGAGCGGTAGCGGGGTCAGGACCCCCCACAGACACCGGCCGCACCGTACCTGCCAAAGTAAGGACATTTCTGGCCTAAATTTTTGTAACCCACTTCATGGCATGATGTGACTTGCATTAGATATAATTTAATTTATTACAGCTGACAATGTAATGGCCTGGAATTTGCGGTTGTTATGACGGCAAAACTGGCACTGTTCGCTGTAATTACAGCTGAAACGGACAGCAACTTCTGGCATCCACACTTGCGCAGTTAAATGTGGAAATCCAGAAGTTGCTGTCAATCATTCCCAGCTCCTCCACGGGCCTGCTGCTGAACTTCTCAAACCCTGCAATCAATTGAAGTCACTGAACTGACGAGAACTTCTGCTTTTACACTCTAATATCGCTGTTAAAACCCCCCAAAAAAGCCTTGTTCAGTGAGGTATAACTGGGTTTTTAATGTCGTGCTGAGTCATAACTACTGCTGAACAACCGTTCCGGCCCTGAAAAACTAATTTTACATTTGTGGAATGTCAAATATTACCATTATAAGAACATAAGAAATAGGAGCAGGAGTAGGCCATTCGGCCCTTCGAGCCTGCTCCGCCATTTAATAAGATCATGGATGATCTTCCTCAACTCCACTTTCCTGTACTATCCCTATATCCCTCGATTCCGTTAATATTCAAAAATCTACCAATCTCTGTCTTAAATATACTCAACAATTGAGCCTCGACAGCCCTCTGGTGTAGAGAATTCCAACTATTCAGCACCTCTGAGTGAAGACATTTCTCCTCATCTCAGTCCTAAATGGCCAACCCCTTATTCTGAGACTGTGACCCCTGGTTCTCGATTCCCCAGCCAGAGGAAACACCCTCCCTGCGTCTACACTGTCAAGCCCTGTAAGAATTTTAATGTTTCAATGAGATCACCTCTCATTCTTCTAAACTCTATAGGCCTAGTCTACTCAATCTCTCCTCATAAGACAATCCCCGCATCCCAGGAATTAGCCTGGTCAACCTTCGTTGCACTCCCTCTAAGACAAGTATATCCTTCCTTAGGTAAGGAGATCAAAACTGTGCACAATACTCCAAGTGCTGTCTCACAAGGGCTGGATATAACTGCAGTGAGATGTCTTTACTCTTATACTCAAATCCTCTTGCCCATTTACTTAGCCTGTCTATATCCCCTTGAAGCCTCTTTGCATCCTTCTCAGATTCCCAGATAGCTTTGTATCATCAGCAAACTTGGATATATTACATTTGGTCCCCTCATCCAGATCATTGATATAGATTGTGAGTAGCTGAGGCCCAAGCACTGATCCTTGCGGTCATAGGCGGTCCCTCAAATGAGGATGACGTGCTTCCACGAGTTCACAGATGTTTCGATGAAGGATCCGATGTTCCAGTCCTGAACTCCAATTGAGGGGGTGGAAGATGCCTGTGCGGGGATTTTTTTTTAAAAGTATCACCACACAGGTTCGACAGAGCTAGGCTTTTATCCAGTGGCAAGGGTTGAACAAGGACGACTGGAGACCCGCTCTGCTGCACGGACCTAGTGCACACACATATCACAGTGTAGGCAGGCCCATGCTGCCTCTGGGCCCTCAGCTCTTCTAGGCCCCGTACCCTCATTGGCCGCACTTTCACCCACGATGTTCCAGGGCCCGGCGCTCCAGTTCTATTTACAGCCCCGACCTGTTATCACACAGGTCGGGGCGGCCCAGAGAGAGAGGGGGAGGGCAGAGAGGGCGATGGCAGAGAGAGAGTGGGAAGGCAGAGGGAGATGGTGGAGGGCAGAGAGAGGGGGGGCAGCCAGAGATAGGGAGGGTGGGGAGGGCAGAGAGAGAGGGGGAGGGCAGAGAGAGGGAGTAGAGAGAGAGAGGGGGAATGCAGAAAGAGAGGGGGGAGGGCCGAGAGAGAGGGGGGAGTACAGAAAAAGAGGGGGGAGGGCAGAGAGAGAGAGGGGGAGGGCAGAGAGAGAGGGGGTGGAGTACAGAAAGAGAGAGGGGGGAGGGCAGAAAGAGAAAGAGAGAGAGAAAGAGGGCAGAGAGAGAGAGAGAGAGAGAGAGAGAGAAGGCAGAGAGAGGGAGTAGAGAGGGGGAATGCAGAAAGAGAGAGGGGGAATGCAGAGAGAGGGGAAGGGCAGAGAGAGGGCAGAAAGAGAGAGGGGGAGGGCAGAGAGAGGGCAGAAAGAGAGAGGGGGAGGGCAGAGAGAGAGAGGGGGAGGGCAGAGAGAGGGCGGAGAGAGAGAGAGGGGGAGGGCAAAGAGAGAGAGGGGGGGTAGAGAGAGAGAGAGAGAGAGCAGAGAGAGAGGGAGAGAGGGCAGGAAAGAGAGGGAGAAGGCAGAGAGAGAGAGAGAGAGAGAGGACGATGGCATAGAGAGGGGAGGAGGACAGAGGGAGAGGGGAGAGAAATGGAGGGTGATACTTCCTTACTATACAGTATAAATGCACACGAGGCCCATGCTTGAGAGGTCAGTCTGTGACCTGTCCTTTATTCCATAGCACTCAAGTGATGGAAGTGGGTGGAGCTTCCCCTTTTATATCTGAAGGTCCAGGTTAGGAGTGTCTCCCACAAGTTCACCACCTAGTGGTCATTGTTCTCACAGTGTACAACTTAGGTCAGTTTATACATGGGTTACTTTGCTGGTTGAATACATGACATCACCTCCGCCCCCCCCCCAAAGTCTTATTGGGATCACAGGTTGAGTCTCTCTGGTGGTTAACGCTCTCTTATAGAGCGCCTGAGTTGGGGCTCCGGTTGTTGGGCACTGGCTTGAGTGTCTGCTGTTTGCGGTGCCTCAGGTCTGTCCGGACTGCCCACAGTGACTGGGCTCTCCCCCCTTCGGTTCCTGTGTTCGGTCACCTGTGGAGGAGTGAACTCTATATCGTGTTCTTCCTCTGCTTCTTCTATGGGGTTGCTGAACCTCCTTTTTGTTTGATCCACATGTTTGCGGCAGATTTGTCCATTGTTAAGTTTAACTACCAGAATCCGATTTCCCTCTTTGACAACCACAGTGCCTGCGAGCCATTTGGGCCCTGCAGCGTAGTTGAGGACAAAAACAGGGTCATTTACATCAATACATCGCGCCCTCGCATTCCTGTCATGGTAGTCATGGTGGTGTGTATAAGGGATAACCGGTTTTGAGCGTCCTTTTCATTAGCAGCTCTGCGGGTGGAACCCCTGTCAGCGAGTGTGGTCGGGATCTGTAGGCCAACAGGAGGCGTGATAAGCGGCATTATAGGGAACCCCCTTGGAATCTGAGCATCCCCTGTTTGATTATCTGCACTGCTCGTTCTGCCTGGCCGTTTGAGGCCGGCTTGAACGGTGCCGTTCTGACATGGTTAATTCCATTGCCTGCCATGAAGTCCTGGAATTCAGTGCTTGTGAAGCACGGGCCATTGTCGCTGACCATGATGTCCGGTAGACCATGGGCGGTAAACATTGCCCGTAGACTTTCTACCGTGGCAGAGGATGTGCTTGAATTTAAAATGTCACACTTGATCCATTTGTAGTAGGCGTCTACTACAACCAAAAATATTTTCCCCATGAAAGGACCTGCGTAGTCCACATGGATGCGTGACCAAGGCTTGGCGGGCCATGGCCAGGGGCTAAGGGGGGCTTCCCTGGGCGCATTGCCCAGCTGGGCACACGTGTTGCACCTGCGAACACAAAGTTCCAGATCTGCGTCTATCCCTGGCCACCAAACGTGTGACCTGGCAATTGCCTTCATCGTGACAATGCCCGGGTGCTCCTTGTGGAGTTCTCGGATGAACACCTCTCTGCCCATATGGGGCATGACTACGCGGTTTCCCCACAGTAGGCAATCGGCCTGAATCGAGAGTTCATCCCTGTGCCTGTGAAATGGTTTAAATTCCTCAAGGCATGCCCTGTACGTGGCTGCCCAGTCCCCATTCAGGACACATTTCTTGACGAGAGACAATAGTGTGTCTCTATTTGTCCAGACTTTAATCTGACGGGCTGTCACTGGTGAGCCTTCGCTTCCGAAAGCTTCAACAGCCATGACCATCTCAGCAGCATGCTCGGTAGCCCCCTCAGTGGTGGCTAGTGGAAGCCTGCTCAGTGCATCGGCGCAGTTTTCGGTGCCCGGTCTGTGCCGAATAGTGTAGTCATAGGCGGCTAATGTGAGTGCCCACCTTTGTATGCGGGCTGATGCGTTTGCATTTATGGCCTTGTTGTCGGCCAAAAGGGACGTTAGGGGTTTGTGATCTGTCTCCAGCTCAAATTTCCTGCCAAACAGGTACTGGTGCATTTTCTTTACCGCATATACACATGCGAGCGCCTCCTTTTCTACCATCCCGTAGCCCCTTTCTGCCTGGGACAGACTTCTGGAGGCATAAGCTACCGGCTGTAACTGACCCTTGGCATTGACATGCTGCAACACACACCCGACAACATAGGACGACGCATCGCACATTAACACAAGTTTCTTACATGGGTCATATAGCGTTAACAGATTGTTGGAACATAACAAATTGCGTGCTCTATTAAAAGCCCTTTCCTGGCTGTCCCCCCAGACCCATTCGTGACCTTTGCATAGGAGCACGTGTAGCGACTCTCGCAGCGTGCTCAATTTGGGAAGAAAGTTACCAAAATAGTTCAGGAGCCCCAGGAACGAACGCAGCTCCGTCGTGTTACGGGGTCTGGGTGCTCTCTGGATCACTTCCGTCTTGGACGCAGTAGGGCTGATCCCGTCTGCTGCTACCCTCATCCCCAGGAATTCTACCTCTGGAGCTAGGAAGACGCACTTCGCCTTTTTCAGTCGCAGCCCTACCCAGTCCAGTCTGCGTAGCACCTCCTCCAGGTTGTGGAGGTGTTCTTCAGTATCGTAACCCGTGATGAGAATGACGTCCTGAAAAACCACCGTCCCTGGAATCAACTTGAGGAGGCTTTCCATATTTCGTTGGAAGATCGCGGCGGCCGAGCGAATCCCGAACGGACATCTGTTGTACTCAAACAACCCCTTGTGTGTCGTGATGGTGGTCAGCTTCTTCGACTCACTCGCCAGCTCCTGGGTCATGTAAGCTGAGGTCAGGTCCAATTTTGAAAAAAGTTTGCCACCGGATAGCGTCTCGGTAGTGGGTACTGGTCTTGGAGTGACACCCGATTGATGGTGGCCTTGTAATCGCCACATATCCTGACCGACCCATCCGCCTTGAGCACCGGCACAATCGGGCTCGCCCAGTCACTGAATTCGACTGGCGAGATGATGCCTTCCCTCAGCAGGCGGTCCAATTCGCCTTCTATCTTTTCCCACTCTGGCCTTGTGGTGTACTGGCCTGGCGTCCGGGTTTGTGTGAATCACTACCTTGGCCCCCATGAAAGTGCCAATGCCGGGTTGAAATAATGAGTCAAATTTGTCCAGGATCTGTGAGCATGATACTCGCTCCACAGAGGAAATTGCATTGACATCGCCCCATTTCCAGTTCATGACAGCAAGCCAACTCCTCCCCAGTAGTGCGGGACCGTCCCCCGGGACAACCCAGAGTGTCAACCTGTTCTCCGAATCTTTGTGGGTCACAACTACCGTGGTGCTGCCTAGCACCGGAATGATCTGCTTTGTGTATGTCCGTAGCTGTGTGTCAATCGCTGATAATTTTGGCCTCCTGGCCTTGGATGCCCACAACTTTTCGAACTATTTGATACCCATCAGGGACTGGCTGGCCCCCGTGTCTAGCTCCATTGATACTGGGATGCCACTGAGGAGCACTTTCATCATTATCGGTGGCGTCCTGGTGTATGAACTGTATACGTGCTCCACATGAACTCGCTGAACTTCAGCTTCTAGCGATTTCCCCCCAGCATTCATTTCTGCAATTTCTGCAGGTATTTTGCTCATCTCTGCAAACTCCGGCTGAATGTATGCCTCCACACCTCTAACATGAGCTGCTGTTTGAAACAAAAGGTCCCTTGCCAGTCGATCGTCCCTGACTGTCCCTGTTATTGTCTTTGAGTGCGCCATTAACAGGTGTTGACGGCCCCATTACTGGCCGCATTATCCCTTGCAATTGCGTGAATCGCCGTTCAGCTTGCCATTGTCTCTGCCGAGCTCCCCCTCTGGGTTGACTCCATGTTGGGGCATGCCCGACTGCCCTTGTCTGCCCTGGAGAACTGTGTGCTGCTTTAACAATGTTGAATCTCTGTCCCAACCATTCCTTAACACAGTACCTCTCGTCTATTCTGCTCGTGGCCATGCTCGCATGGTTTAAATCCCAGTTTCTCGTCGCCATTGATACGTCCTTACTATACAGTATAAATGCACATGAGGCCCATGCTTGAGAGAAGGTCAGTCTGTGACCTATCCTTTATTCCATAGCACTCAAGTGATGGAAGTGGGTGGAGCTTCCCCTTTTATATCTGAAGGTCCAGGTTAGGAGTGTCTCCCACAAGTTCACCACCTAGTGATCATTGTTCTCACAGTGTACAACTTAGGTCAGATTATACATGGGTTACAATGCTGGTTGAATTCATGACAGAGGGGAAGGGCGGCGGGGGGGGGGGAGCAGAGAGAGAGGGGGAGTGCAGAGTGAGGAGGGGCGCGTCAGAGAGAGGGCAAAGATAGAGAGGGGGAATGCAGAAAGAGAGAGAGGGAGGGCAGAGAGAGAGGGAGGGCAGAGAGAGAGAGGGGGAGGGCAGTGGGAGAGAGAGAGGGTGAGTGCAGAGAGAGAAGGGAAGGGCAGAGAGAGAGGGGGAAGACAGAGAGAGAGAAAGCAAGATGGTTGAGAGAGGGGGAGGGCAGAGATAGAGGGGTAATGCAGAAAGAGAGGAGGCAGAGAGAGAGGGGAGGGCAGAGAGAGAGTGCAGGAAGAGAGGGGGAGGGGGGTAAGGGCAGAGAGTGGGTACCCCACTAGTTTACATCCTGCCAACCTGAAAATGACCAGTTTATTCCTACTCTGTTTTCTGTCCTCAATCCATGCTAACATATTGCCCCCAATCCCATGAGCCCTAATTTTGTTTCATAACCTCTTGTGTGGCACTTTATCGAATGCCTTCTGAAAAACCAAGTGCAGCACATCCTCTGGTTCCCCATTTTCTATTCTGCTAGTTACAGCCCTATGGTATTATCAACGATTCAGATTTGAATATAGGGAGTATGATTAAGAAGTTTGCAGACGACACTAAAATTGGCTGTGTGGTTGATAATGAAGAGGAAAGTTATGGGCTGCAGGAGGATATCAATCTACTGGTCAAGTGGGCAGAGCAGTGGCAAATGGAACTGAATTCAGAGAAGTGTGAGGTGATGCACTTTGGGAGGGCTAATAAGGAAAGGATATACACATTAAGCGGTAGGCCATTTAATCGTGTAGATGAACAAAGGGACCTTGGAGTGCTTGTCCACAGATCCCTGAAAATAGCAGAACAGTTGGATAAGATGGTTAAGAAGGCATATGGAATGCTTGCCTTTATTGGCCGAGGCATAGAATATAAGAGCAGGGAGGTTCTGCTTAAATTGTATAACACTTTGGTTAGGCCACAGCTGGAGTACTGCGTGCAGTTCTGGTCGCCATATTATAGGAAGGATGTGATTGCATTAGAGAGGGTGCAAAGGAGATTTACTAGGATGCTGCCTGGAATAGAGAATCTTAGTTATGAGGACAGATTGGATAGGCTGGGTTTGTTCTCATTGGAACAGAGGAGGTTGAGAAGGGATCTCATTGAGGGGCCTGGACATAGTGGATAGTAAGGGTCTATTGCCATTGGTGGAGGGGTCTATTACGAGGGAGCATAGTTATAAGATGGTTGGCGGAAGGTTTAGAGGGGATTTGAGGAGAGGCTTCTTTACGCAGAGGGTTGTGGGGATCTGGAACTCGCTGCCTAGAAGAGTGGTGGATGCAGAAACCCTCACCACTTTTAAGAGATGGTTGGATGGGCACTTAAAGTGCCGCAATCTGCAGGGTTACGGACCTCGAACTGGTAATTTGGATTGGACTGGATGACCTTTTGTTGGACGGCACAGATATAATGGTAAGTACTGCAGGTAATAAAATACGGCCAGGGTGATCTCCTGGACTAGTTTTGATCGCCTGGATGGGTCGGAGAGGAATTTTCCCAGCTTTTTTCTCATAAATTGGCCTGGGTTTTTTCTGGTTTTTGCCTCTCCCAGGAGATCACATGGGGTGGAGTGTAGATGTTTTCACTATAAGGGGTGTCGCAGTTGTGTGAGGTGGACTGGTTGGGCTGGGTGCTCTTTGCCTTTCCGTCATTGTTCATAGGTTTATATGTAACCTTTAGGGCTGCTGATCAAGGGCCATGCGGCTCTTTGTCGGCTGGCACGGACACGATTGGCCGAAATGGCTTCCTTCTGCGCTGTAAATTTCTATGTTTCTATGTTTCTAATAGAAAAGCGGAATATTATTTAAATGGAGACTACAAAATGCTGCGGTACAGAAGGATCTGGGGGTCCTTGTACATAAAACACAAAAAGTTAGCATGCAGGTACAGCAAGTAATTAGGAAGGCAAATAGAATGTTGGCCTTTATTGTAAGTGGGATGGAGTATAAAAGCAGGGAAAACCACACCTAGAGTACTGCGTACAGTTTTGGTCTCCTTATTTAAGGAGGGATATATTTGCATTGGAGGCAGTTCAGAAAAGGTTCACTAGGTTGATTCCTGAGATGAAAAGGTTGTCTTATGAGCAAAGGCTGAGCCAATACCCATTGGAGTTTAGAAGAATGAGAGGTGATCTTTTTGAAACATATAAGATTGTGAGGGGGCTTGACAAGGTAGATGCTGAGAGGATGGTTCCACTTGTGGGGGAGTCTAGAACTGGGGGCATAGTTTCAGGATAAGGAGTTGCCCATTTAAGACAGAATGAGGAGGAATTTCTTCTCTCAGAGGGTCGTGAATCTTTGGAATCTCTACCACGGACAGCTGTGGAGGCTGGGTCATTGAATAAATTCAAGGCAGAGAGAGACAGATTTTTGAACTACAGGAGACTCGAGGGTTATGGGGAACAGGCAGGAAAGTGGAGTTGAGGTCAGGATCAGATCAGTCATGATCTTACTGAATGGTGGAGCAGGCTCGAGAAGCTAAATTGCCTACTCCTGCTCCTATTATGTTCTTATTAGAACCTACTTGATGCTCTCCAGGTAAGCATGGTCAGCAGCAATCATCATCTGGTCCCACCCCAATATTGCTTATCTTTCCTCTATCTAGCAGAGCCCACCTAGCTTAGTGCTGTAAACTTATGACTGGAGCCAGTGATCTCAGCTGCCTGAAGGTTGTACAGTCAGCTAATAGGCTGATTTTTGGATGAGCTCTTCACTTCTTTTAATTTAGTAGCTACTGTTTAATACTGAACATTAAAGTCACATACTTAATATAGAATTGATGGCAAATAAATTAGTTTAAATTAGAAAAGAATCCAATTCACTTTGATCCGAGGTACCTTCCCATATCTTCCAAAGAGTGTGATATCACACTTGACATTAGTCTACCACAGAAACCCATTGGAGTGCCAAATAACAAGTAACAACAGCTACTGTTTAGAGACATGCTGGAGTGAAATACTTCTATGAAGGATGGGTGAGGGAATAAGAGGGGAAGAGAAAAATTAAGACAGTCTGCTTAAACCTCAATAGCTGAGGAGGAAAGCTGATTTCAATCTACCGATTTTTATACAGAAACCAGTACTGCTTAATCAAATCACTGGTGACAAATCCCCAGTCAGGATCCCCCATCCAGCAATGGAAAAATACCACTACACAGCTTTCATGAACACCACCCTACTAAGCATCAGTCTTTCCCCGCCTCATCCCCCTTTGCCCAAAGAGAAATGTGCCACTACAGTATAAACACAGACCCAAATGGACAGAAGTCCATTTCAATGCATTATGAAGTTAGTGTTTCCTTCAGGAGTAGCTAATGCCCAAAATACCTGATGTGGATTAGAACACAGGCAGTTGCAATGAAAGGCATTTGGAGAACCACATGCTCCCGGCAACAAGACTGACAACTCCTACTCCTCAAGTAAACTCAGACAACTGAGGTGAGAGTGAGAGAAAATTAATCAGGAGCATGCTGTAGTATGTCTCCACCTGATCTATTTCTCCATTATTTCTGCTGAATTCTTAATTGACCTAGGTAGTTTTAGAAACATATATTTATTTCTTTAAAATTAAATTGATGTTTCAAGGCTCAAAAAGCATCACATTCCTCCTCTTAGATGAAACAAGGTCTGTAACCAAAACGATGGCAAAGATAGCAGACTGACAAAGAAACCATCCTAGGCAGATAAACAGAAACGCACAATGTGGCTTTTATAGCACTGACACGCACATCGACCACACCCCATGGAGGAAAAAATGATTTCCATATAGACTGCCTCAACCCAAACTGTGAGCTGACACGGTACCTTTTTTTAAAAAAAGGCATTATACCACTTCTACAAAAAGCTTTACAACATGTTGCTAAGGAGACCCAAGGACACTCAATTCAGCTATTTCACAAACCCCTTTTCTGTCTCAGAACGTACTGTAAAAATTCATGCAACTAAGGCTTTTCAGAACAAACAATACCATTTGATATTACATTAGTGATAAACTCCTCAAATCAAGAGTTCAAGTGGATAAAGATTGCTCATACAGTATTATAAAAATTCATTTTCTTGTGTAAAAGGAGACAATAGACTTTGTCTTTGGAGAACACTAGGTCTGTGCACAGACTGACTGTTCTTGTACACTTACAATTCCCATATCCTGTGGCAAAACATTTCAGTTTTTATACATTTAAGAAATAAAAATATGAAAATAGAAATGATTCAAGATTCAATGTGGATTTGTTTGGTAGATATCTGGTCGGCTGGAGCAGTAACTGGCAAGGCAAGGGCTCAGATAATTCTGTTTTTGAGCAGCCTTGAACAAGGCAGCAATGCTGCATCATAAGTGATGACCAGGCAATGAATCATTCTGGAGTACCAGCAACTTAAATTACAACATTGTATAATGGGAGCTCCTGTATGCCCGGAGGATTACATTTTCATATATATTGAAAACACTTTCCTATCCATTAACTGCAGAATATTAGTGTTGACATTTTAGCATTGTGTTTTAGCTGTAACAGATAATGTAAATATTAAGAACATTTATGCAAATGTTCACCAAAATTGGGCTTTTAACCCAGAGTATTGTGGCAGATGCAGCTGTGGTCATGTTTTCCCCCATTGTTCTATAGATGTTTCTCAAGGTTAAAAGCTTTATTCTTGAGTACAGTGAGGAAGAGCATATTTATTAAATTCCCCTTTTGTTTACAGATTTGCAGTAGCTTTATGAGAGGGTATGGTGGAAGAAGGAGAGCAGTTAAGTGTGAAATTGACGCAGACTGACATGAATTTGATGCATGTTAAGAGTACCAGTTTTAAAAAGGACATTTATTTGTGATTTTATAATTAGGGAAGCAACTCCCTTGCCCAATCAGTGCTGTTTTTTCCCCACCCATCTGTATCTATACTGTGCACTGCCTTGCAAATGGGGACACGCATAATATTTGTATAAACATGCACCTGCAAAATAATGCCTTGGCTTCAATGACCTTTGCTGGTAACTTTCTCTACTTTGGGTGTAAAAGGTTCTGCTCAACCTCTGTTTCAGCCTTGGCCCAGTGGTAATACTCACACCTCTGAGTCAGAAGGTTGTGGATTCAAGCCCCACTCCAGAAATCTGAGCACATAATCTGGGCTGGCACTTCTGTGCATTACTGAGGGAGTGCTGCAGTAAGAACAGGTAAAGAAGGCATTGGGTTACATTAGCAGAACTTTGGGCCCAAGTTTCCCAAAATAAAAATAATGGCGCTCACTCATCTGGATGCCCGTTTTTTTTTTAGTCCCTAGGTGCTGAAAATAAAATTGCTAAGTTTTCTTAATGCTACCTTCTGGCGCCGGCACTATCTGATTCCATCGGGCAGGGCAGGATTTGAGTGTGCGCCTGAAATGCACAGCACATGCTCTTCAAAAAAAAAAGGCCACCTAAATGTGCATGGGCAACACGCATGCGCAGAAAAAAAAACTGTGTGTCCTTTTAGGGGACCTCCCTTGGCTGATACTCCAGCAGCAGTCACTCCAGCTTTGGCTTTGTTTTATTTGGATTTCTTTTATTTTCCTACCATCAGTCCAGCAGCAGTCAACACAGACTTTGGATTTCTTTTATTTGGATTTCGGAGCATTAATGGTGAGTTTTGTTTTATCTGATTTATTTTTAAGATGCATAAAGTGTATATAAAATAGCAGGGTAGGCCCTTCGACCAGGGATAGGAGTGGGCCAGCGTGGATTTCAGTAACTGAAGGTAAGGGTTTTTCCTACGGTGCGCCGGTTTAAAAAAAAATTTTCAGGAGGAAACTTGGCCTTCTGCCCAGAAATGGCGCGGGAGCCTTCTTTACAGGTACACCAGTGCCAGACTGTTTGGCTCCAAACTTTCTGGCACTGGTAGTAGATGCCGGCGCCCCAACACTGGGGAATCTTCAAACTGAGCTTCAGCGCCAGAAATATCACTGGGCGCTAAAATAACGGCGCCCACTGCTGGGGAAAATTTGGGCCTTTGTCCCTCTGCTAATCAAAATAGTTGAACAGTGAAGATAAATCTGGGTTGGAGATGCTGTCGTTCGGATGAGATGTTAAACTGATGCTCGTCTACCCTCACAGGTTGACGAAAAGATCCCATGGCATTATTTGAAGAGAAGTAGGGGAGTTCTCCCGGTGTCCCGGCCAACATTTATCCCTCAACCTAAAACAGATGATCTGCTGATTTATTTCATTGTTGTTTGTGGGAGTTTGCAGTGCACAAATTGGCTGCCACATTTCCTACATTACAACAGTGACTCCACTTCAAAAGTGCTTAATTGGCTGTAAAGCATTTAGGGATGTCCTGAGGGTATATAAATGCAAGTCTTACTTTCACGACATACTTCCTACTTTTTAAAAAACTTGCATTGATGTTTGAACTCTTTACCAGGAAGAATAATGTGTCTGCAATCAATGCTATTAATCCTTTTAACTTGAAAACTTTTTATGACCTTGAAAACTTCAATTAAATCTTCTCCTTTCCAAAGAATACAAAGTGAACTTCCTCAACTTCTCATCATAATTAAAATTCTTCAGATCTGGATTTACCTTTGTTGTCCATCTCTCTAGGGCAATAATATCTTTCCTATGATTCGGTGACCAATATTTCATACAGTACTTCAAACAGAATTTGACCAGTGCCTTCCATAGCAGAAAATACAAGTTATTTTTATTAACACCACTTTGTCCCTCTGCTAATTTAACCTAATGCCGTCTTTACCTTTTCTTACCACAGCTATGCACTTGACTAATGCTGTCATAGATTTATCCACCATAGGCACCGGGGCTAGAAATTCGGTTTGCGCTTCGCTACCGCTAGTAGGCCGGATATTCAATCTTTAATTTGCGCAGCGATAAAAATCGTTGCTGCACGAGGATTCGCGGCGCAAACCGAGAATTTCGGCCACTTTAGTCCGAGGTTGATAGCGCTGAGAGAGAGACTTGGGGGGGTGAGGGGGGGGGGGGGAGAAACACCCCCCAAAAATTGGAGAAAAAAAAATTCAGAAAACCCTTAGCTACTAAATCGCTGAAAAATAATTTAAAAATCAAAAATGTAACTTTCCTTTTCGCAGGTCTTCATATTTATCGCTGCTGGCAGAGCTGCACGACAGGTTTTTCTCTGCGGAGAGAGCCAAATTTTTGGCGAAAACGTAAGTGCACGGTGGCACTTCTCTTCCCAATGATACATGCAAAGCGCATCGTAAAAAGGTGCCGGAAGTTCCTACTGACCGGTTTTTCGCCAAATATGGTGAAATATCGCCAAAATCCCGATCGCAAAGTCACTGAATTTCTAGCCCCAGATCTTTTCCCTCCTCAGTATGCTCTACCACTGTCCAGAGTTCCTTGTTCCCATACTAATCATTTTATACTTAACCACAAGCAATTGCGTCTGTCATCTAATGATTATTGGGTTTCTTGTACTATAATCAGGATCACAGGGCATCCGATACACTTTAAATGCAGCTCAATTCTGAATTAGAATTTTAATTAGAATTAGATGAATTTTGCACTTCCATTGGTCCAATTTATTAAGCATGATCTCCCAATCTCTCAAGGACACTTCCGTCCCCACCCCCAATCGGTTTACAATCTGCACTTTTGCTACTATACCTCCTTACTGTACTGCTCCATCAGCTTGTCTGAAGCAATGCAGTCAAGAGGCCTGCCCAAAGCAATACTGACCAGACCTTGCAAAGGTGATCTGAAATTCTCACAAAAGATTTCCTCAAACCTGTGAGAAAGTTCTAGATTACTTTTGACCTTAAAGAAAATAAAGAGATTAAATTAACTCACTGCGTCTTAAAGTCTTTCAGTTACTGGAGATCTGCCAGCAAAGTGGATCTGTTACGGCAAGAAACTGCCAAAGTGACAGCAGATCATTTGCATTTTTTTTTAATAAGAGGAAGGTAAGGCAAGTCACGAAGTATTAATGAATTAAATTTTAACAAGTGAATTACATTTTTAAATTGTGTTTATTTTGCATTTGGTGATTTGAGTTGTGGGCTCATGGCCCTCTCTTAGCCCTGTGCTTCCACTTTGCAGGTTCATGCTCTGGGCTCCACTGTGCCACTCGCGGGTATTTCAAGTTCTGACTTCACTACATTACTCGCAGGCAATACAATATACAGGGGGAATGTTAGATTACTCTTGGAGCAGTCCATAGGTGAATCAAATATTAACTTCCTGCATTACTTGTAAAATAAATCAATGGGAGCACAATATACTTACATCCAAAGCCACTGATTTGAGGATTTCACAGAAAAATGGACAGAATAATGGAATATAACATCAAAACACAGGTAGAAATGTCATATTCCCATGTAATAAAAGATTCAGTAAATTCGGGGCCTAATTATACATGGACAGATTCATGGAATGCAATTCTTAAAACACTCAAAAGTCGACAAATCCTGTGTAATAAAAGTGGAATTTGATTTATTCACATTCACCGTTAAAGTAGCAATCCTTCTTATTATATATTATTGCTACAATCCAACAAAAAAAAGAGAAAGGTGTTCATCCAGACAGCAGCACTGACTGCTGCTCTTTTTCAAAATCTGATGGCAACCCTACTCGATGCTATCATTAAAGGAACTCTTAATCCTCAACACAGTGCAGGTAAGCTTACTCGTCTGAATATCCCCTTTTGGGAACTGTTGGTATGTCAGCAGCCTTTGACAATCGACATGAAAGGTCCCATCTACGGCTCAACTTCGTCAGCTTTTACTTCTTTACCATTTGATTAGCTTGAGGAAAAGTGGTGGTAGGAACATTGTAATTGAACCTCAACACTCCTGAATTAGGGAGAGGGAAAAACAGGTTCTTGGGTTCCCACTCCTGATCCAGTGGTCCCTACTGAAGTAGATGTGCTGAGATGTTGAGTGGGGCTGTGTTTGAGCTCGACTGTGATGCTCCACTAGTTAGATAGCCTGCCACTTAAATCAGGTAGTAATCTAAGATCACTTAGATCATGGCCTGGTGCCCATGGAGCTTCTTCAACAGAGGAGTGAAGAAAAAGAAAGAAAAAAATGAAACAAACAAATCAGGTATGAGTATGAGTCGTTGAGTCACAACTTGTAAAGCACAAATGGAAAGTTCCAACTTTCATTGCAAACCACAGCTCAAGTAACAAAACTGCAGTAATGTTGCCACAATAAAAGCAGCAAACACTGACAACACACTCATATTATATATACTCACACATACAGGTTGAACCTCCCATATCCAGCACCCTCGGGACCTGGCTTGTGCCGGATGAGGGATTTTGCCGGATGAGGGGAGGTCATGGGGTAGGGGTGGAGGTGGCTCGAGGGAGGGGGGGGGGGGTGAGGGGGCAGAGGGGGTTGGCGGTCCCAGCGGGCCCCGAGGTGTCGGCGGTCCCAGCGGGCCCCGAAGTGTCGGCGGTCCCCGAGGTGTTGGCGGTCCCAGCGGGCCCCGAGGTGTCGGCGGTCCCCGAGGTGTTGGCAGTCCCAGCGGGCCCCGAAGTGTCGGCAGTCCCAGTGGTCCCCGAGGTGTTGGCGGTCCCAGCGGGCCCCGAAGTGTCGGCGGTCCCCGAGGTGTTGCCGGTCCCAGCGGGCCCCGAAGTGTTGGCGGTCCCATCAGGCCCCGGAGTGTCGGCGGTCCCCGAGGTGTTGGCGGTCCCAGCAGGCCCCGGAGTGTCAGCGGTCCCAGCGGGCCCCGAGGTGTCAGCGGTCCCAGCGGGCCCCGAAGTGTTGGCGGTCCCAGCGGGCCCCGAAGTGTTGGCGGTCCCAGCGGGCCCCGAAGTGTTGGCGGTCCCAGCGGGCCCCGAAGTGTTGGCGGTCCCAGCGGGCCCGGAAGAGTCGGCGCGGCCCAAGTGGGCCCGAGGACGCAGCCCGTCGGCCTGACCCCCCAGAGGGAACATTGAGCGGAGGAGCGGCCGGCCGGAGGACTGTGGCTGCAGGAGTTCTAGCAGGGTGATGAGGCGGAGGCAGTCGATAACCCCGACATCGAGGAGAAAGATTATATTGGAGAGTAGCCTGTAAAAAATGTTTTTTAATGTATGTTTTGAGACCAGGAACGGAAGGATTTTGACAGGCCGAGTTCTGCGCATGCGCCACCCAGTGGCCAGGAATGATGCTGGATGAGGGGTGGTGCCGGATGAGAGAGTCCCGGATAAGAGGTTCAACCTATATTAAATTTAAATAATTCTTAGTTAACAAACCTTTGGTTTCTAAATAGAAGAGTAAAATCAGAAATCCTACTATACGATATTTAATTGAACTCTTGTGCCAGAACTGCACATTTCCTTGACCAGGACAACTGAACATTCAATTCTAAACCTTAATAGCTGGAAATTCAGTTCTGGCCATCTTGCGGCATTATTCCTGGCGGGGTGGTAAGCAAAGCTCCCCTCAAAGTTTGTGCCTCCGACCGGGAAATGTGTTTGAAACACAGCAATAGGGAAAAGGGGCATTAAATCAGGTGTTGCACACCTGTGCTCGGGCACTGCAAAGCGAAAACCTCAGCGATAAAGTGCAAAGCAAAATGCACACGCTCCGAGGTCCCCTATTGATCCCGAGCCCAGCCGAATCTTAAAGGCACGGCACTATAAGTATGCACATGCGCAGTTCCAACTGTGCACTGTGAACAGAGTGGGAAAATGGAGGAGCAGGGAGGTCCCCATCGGGCATACCACTTCTCAGCCACGGCCGCTGAGACATTGATAGAAGCTGTTGAAAGGAGGTGACATGTGCTGCAGCTTCCTGGAGGAAGGAGACCCATCTCACGAGTTTTTCCAAGGCTTTGGAGGGAGGTGGCACAGGACGTCTCTGCAAGAGACAAGGTGCCGTGAACTGCGACACAATGTTGCAAGAAGTTTAACCACCTCACGAGGGTCGTCAGGGGGAGTACGCTTTATATTAATGCACCAATGCCATGATATCAAACTCACTGTCTCACACAATGTAAAGTATTTGCAGTGCCTGCCCCTTCTTTATGTGCTCCAGGCCATGGTCTGGGTTGGTGAAGCCACCTGAAAAGTGGAGGCTCAGTTCACCAGCCATGCCCTACACATGCAAACGTTGCGCACCTTCTTGTTCCCTACTCAGTCTCACCCCTCCTCACACTACCCTTTTGCAAAATGTCACCTTGAACCGCAATCCGAGGTGGCTCTCACCTCATCCCACCCTTCCCACATGCTCTGTGCGCAGCCACGCAGATTATTATGGACATCTTTACACTTCCAGACATTAGGAGCTCATCATCATCATCATAGGCAGTCCCTCAGAATCGAGGAGGACTTGCTTCCATTCTTAACATTTTAGGTGGCTGAACAGTCCAATACGAGAACCACAGACTCTGTCACAGAGTCTGACAGTAGGAGCTACTCCACTATCGAAGGCACATGTGCCACATGATGAGCTAGCTCACTCACTCCTTCTATTTCTTATTGAAAGCGAAATTGCCACATAATCATCGGGAGCAGCAGTGTGCCGGTGGTGAGCCTGATCTACAGGACCACACTCAGGTCGAGGAGCGAGTGTCCGCCCTCCTGGTCACACCAGTTGGTGCGGTGGCGGGCGGCAAGGCAGAGCTCCCTATGGAGAGTGACGGTATGTGAATGGCTTTTGAGACTTATGTGAGTTCCATGACCCCTGATAGCAAATGGCCTACCCCCTTTACATGTGTCCAATGCCACCTTCCTCTTTTCTGCCTGTCCCCTCCCCTGCTGCTAACCACACATCTGTTGCTTTGTGCTTACAGCTGGTCAGTCAGAAGCACGGCAGGCTGCCCCAATGCTTCTACATCAGCCGAGGAGCTGACATCAGGAGATGACGAGGGAGGGGAAGACTGTTTGATCACTGAGTGGGACACTCCATTAGTCCCACCGAGTGGGGACACCACATCAGTGGAGGAGCCTGAATTCGTGGGATTTGAGGAATCTGAGGCTCCTGGTCCCAGTGGCCTACAGCAATGCAAAGTGTGCGTGGAAGCTCAGAGGCCAGCTCCCCCAGAGGGAGAGTCGGCCCAGGAGGCCCGCTGAGAGAGAGTCAGATGTGGACCTGGACTTGGAGGCTATGTCCAGGGAATTCATGCACATGCACCGCAAGCTCATGGGTGCGTTGGGGAAGGTCCCGCAGAGCATGGACGCACTTGCTCTGAGGTTGGGGGAGGCCGCCTCAAGCATTGCCCGTGCCTCTCAGCCATTCACTGGGCTCATCCGTGCAGAGTGAGATGGGCCCAACGAGCGATAGTGGAGTTCCAGAGGGGATGGCATGGCAGCAGCTATCGCATCACAGGCCCAAGACACACAAGGACTTTGTGATGTGATGCTGTCAGTGATTGATGGCATGAACTCACAGACTGTTGCATTTCAGGCTCAGTGTGCTATGAGTCAGTCGCAGAGTGATGCCATGCACACACTGACTGCTGCCATCCGCTCGCTCTTCTCCACAGTCCAACGGGGAACTGACGTTGCCGAAGCAGGCCGGCAATGTGCGCTCACATATCTTGCTCCAGATGCTGATGCTCCGGCCTGGGTGAGTGGCAGTGGGCTGCTGGAAATGGAAGGCGCTGTCCTTGCTCAAGATGACAGCATTCCATTTCCCACCACTGCCACTCCGCCTTTGCCCCTGCCACGGTCTACACCCGTACCATCCCAAACTGCTGCCGCCGATGCTGAGGTGGTAGAGTCTGCAGCCAGGCCTTTCAGGTGCAGAGCTGAACCAAGGCTCAATGTGCCCTCCGACTTATGATTCTCCTCCCTCCCTTTAAATAGGCTGCAGATAGCACCAACAGTACGTGGAACCGCCTGGTTTCTCTGTCGTGATTAGGGGCGGACGCTAAATGAGGCGGATGCACCTAATTTTGTGAGCGGGCCATGAGCGGGGCACTGCACGACAACTGAAGTCAAAGAAATATAGAAGCATAGAAAATAGGTGCAGGAGTAGGCCATTCGGCCCTTCTAGCCTGCACCGCCATTCAATGAGTTCATGGCGGAACATGCAACTTCAGTACCCCATTCCTGCTTTCTCGCCATGCCCCTTGATCCCCCTAGCAGTAAGGACTACATCTAACTCCTTTTTGAATATATTTAGTGAATTGGTCTCAACAACTTCCTGTGGTAGAGAATTCCACAGGTACACCACTCTCTAGGTGAAGAAGTTTCTCCTCATCTCGGTCCTAAATGGCTTACCACTTATCCTTAGACTGTGACCCCTGGTTCTGGACTTCCCCAACATTGGGAACATTCTTCCTGCATCTAACCTGTCTAAACCGGTCAGAATTTTAAACGTTTCTATGAGATCCCCTCTCATTCTTCTGAACTCCAGTGAATACAAGCCCAGTTGATCCAGTCTTTCTTGATATGTCAGTCCCGCCATCCCGGGAATCAGTCTGGTGAACCTTCCCTCAATAGCAAGAATGTCCTTCATCAAGTTAGGAGAGCAAAACTGTACACAATACTCCAGGTGTGGCCTCACCAAGGCCCTGTACAACTGTAGTAACACCTCCCTGCCCCTGTACTCAAATCCCCACGCTATGAAGGCCAACATGCCATTTGCTTTCTTAACCGCCTGCTGTATCTGCATGCCAACCTTCAATGACTGATGTACCATGACACCCAGGTCTCGTTGTACCTCCCCTTTTCCTAATCTGTCACCATTCAGATAATAGTCTGTCTCTCTGTTTTTACCACCAAAGTGGATAACCTCACATTTATCCACATTATACTTAATCTGCCGTGCATTTGCCCACTCACCTAACCTATCCAAGTCACTCTGCAGCCTCATAGCATCCTCCTCGCAGCTCACACTGCCACCCAACTTAGTGTCATCCGCAAATTTGGAGATACTACATTTAATCCCCTCGTCTAAATCATTAATGTACAGTGTAAACAGCTGGGGCCCCAGCACAGAACCTTGCGGTACCTCACTAGTCACTGCCTGCCATTCTGAAAAGTACCCATTTACTCCTACTCTTTGCTTCCTGTCTGCCAACCAGTTCTCTATCCACGTCAGAACACTACCCCCAATCCCATGTGCTTTAACTTTGCAAATTAATCTTTTGTGTAGGACCTTGACGAAGGCCTTCTGAAAGTCCAAATACACGACATCAGCTGGTTCTCCCTTGTCCACTCTACTGGAAACATCCTCAAAATATTCCAGAAGATTTGTCAAGCATGATTTCCTTTTCACAAATCCATGCTGACTGGGACCCATTATGTCACCTCTTTCCAAATGTGCTCTATGACATCCTTAATAATTGATTCCATCATTTTACCCACTACCGATTTCAGGCTGACCGGTCTATAATTCCCTGTTTTCTCTCTCCCTCCTTTTTTAAAAAGTGGGGTTACATTGGCTACCCTCCACTCCATAGGAACTGATCCAGAGTCTATGGAATATTGGAAAATCACTGTCAATGCATCCGCTATTTCCAAGGTCACCTCCTTAAGTACTCTGGGATGCAGACTATCCGGCCCTGGGGATTTATCGACCTTCAATCCCATCAATTTCCCCAACACAATTTCCCGACTAATAAGGATTTCCCTCAGTTCCTCCTTCTTACTGGACCCTCTGACCCCTTTTATATCCGGAAGGTTGTTTGTGTCCTCTTTAGTGAATACCGAACCAAAGTACTTGTTCAATTGGTCTGCCATTTCTTTGTTCCCCGTTATGACTTCCCCTGATTCTGACTGCAGGGGACCTACGTTTGTCTTTACTAAACTTTTTCTCTTTACATATCTATTGAAGCTTTTGAAGTCCGTCTTAATGTTCCCTACAAGCTTCCTCTCGTACTCTATTTTCCCTGCCCGAATCAAACCCTTTGTCGTCCTCTGCTGATTTCTAAATTTCTCCCAGTCCCCAGGTTCGCTGCTATTTCTGGCCAATTTGTATGCCACTTCCTTGGCTTTAATATAATCCCTGATTTCCCTTGAAAGCCACGGTTGAGCCACCTTCCCTTTTTTATTTTTACGCTAGACAGGGATGTACTGTGCCCTGCAGTCAGAATCAGGGGAAGTCATAACGGGGAACAAAGAAATGGCGGACCAATTGAACAAGTACTTTGCTTCGGTATTCACTAAGGAGGACACAAACAACCTTCCGGATATAAAAGGGGTCAGAGGGTCTAGTAAGGAGGAGGAACTGAGGGAAATCTTTATTAGTCGGGAAATTGTGTTGGGGAAATTGATGGGATTCAAGGCCGATAAATCCCCAGGGCCTGATGGACTGCATCCCAGAGTACTTAAGGAGGTGGCCTTGGAAATAGTGGATGCATTGACAGTCATTTTCCCACATTCCATTGACTCTGGATCAGTTCCTATCGATTGGAGGGCAGTCAATGTAACCCCACTTTTTAAAAAAGGAGGGAGAGAGAAAACAGGGAATTATAGACCGGTCAGCCTGACATCACTAGTGGGTAAAATGATAGAATCAATTATTAAGGATGTCATAGCAGTGCATTTGGAAAGAGGTGACATGATAGGTCCAAGTCAGCATGGATTTGTGAAAGGGAAATCATGCTTGACAAACTTCTGGAATTTTTTGAGGATGTTTCCAGTAGAGTGGACAAGGGAGAACCAGTTGATGTGGTATATTTGGACTTTCAAAAGGCTTTCGACAAGGTCCCACACAAGAGATTAATGTGCAAAGTTAAAGCACATGGGATTGGGGGTAGTGTGCTGATATGGATTGAGAACAGGTTGTCAGACAGGAAGCAAAGAGTAGGAGTAAATGGGGACTTTTCAGAATGGCAGGCAGTGACTAGTGGGGTACCGCAAGGTTCTGTGCTGGGGCCCCAGCTGTTTACATTGTACATTAATGATTTAGACGGGGGGATTAAATGTAGTATCTCCAAATTTGCGGATGACACTAAGTTGGGTGGCAGTATGAGCTGCGAGGAGGATGCTATGAGGCTGCAGAGCGACTTGGATAGGTTAGATGAGTGCGCAAATGCATGGCAGATGAAATATAATGTGGATAAATGTGAGGTTATCCACTTTGGTGGTAAAAACAGAGAGACAGACTATTATCTGAATGGTGACAGATTAGGAAAAGGGGAGGTGCAACGAGATCTGGGTGTCATGGTACATCAGTCATTGAAGGTTGGCATGCAGGTACAGCAGGCGGTTAAGAAAGCAAATGGCATGTTGGCCTTCATAGCGAGGGGATTTGAGTACAGGGGCAGGGAGGTGTTGCTACAGTTGTACAGGGCCTTGGTGAGGCCACACCTGGAGTACTGTGTACAGTTTTGGTCTCCTAACCTGAGGAAGGACATTCTTGCTATTGAGGGAGTGCAGCGAAGGTTCACCAGACTGATTCCCGGGATGGTGGGACTGACCTATCAAGAAAGACTGGATCAACTGGGCTTGTATTAACTGGAGTTCAGAAGAATGAGAGGGCACCTCATAGAAACGTTTAAAATGCTGACGGGGTTAGACAGGTTAGATGCAGGAAGAATGTTCCCAATGTTGGGGAAGTCCAGAACCAGGGGACACAGTCTAAGGATAAGGGGTAAGCCATTTAGGACCGAGATGAGGAGAAACTTCTTCACCCAGAGAGTGGTGAACCTGTGGAATTCTCTACCACAGAAAGTTGTTGAGGCCAATTCACTAAATATATTCAAAAAGGAGTTAGATGAAGTCCTTACTACTCGAGGGATCAAGGGGTATGGCGAGACAGCAGGAATGGGGTACTAAAGTTGCATGTTCAGCCATGAACTCATTGAATGGCGGTGCAGGCTAGAAGGGCCGAATGGCCTACTCCTGCACCTATTTTCTATGTTTCTATGTACAATTGTTGTAGTTCATCCATGCGGTCTCTAAATGTCTGCCATTGCCCATCCACTGTCAACGCCTTAAGTATCATTCGCCAATCTATCCTCGACAATTCACGCCTCATACCTTCAAAGTTACCCTTCTTTAAGTTCTGGACCACGGTCTCTGAATTAACTGTTTCATTCTCCATCCTAATGTAGAATTCCACCATATTATGGTCACTCTTCCCCAAGGGGCTTTGCACAACGAGATTGCTAATTAATCCTCTCTCATTACACAACACCCAGTCTAAGATGGCCTCCTCCCCCTAGTTGGTTCCTCGACATATTGGTCAAGAAAACCATCCCTTATGCACTCCAGGAAATCCTCTTCCACCGTATTGCTTCCAGTTTGGTTAGCCCAATCTATATGCATATTAAAGTCACCCATGATAACTGCTGCACCTTTATTGCATGCATCCCAAATTTCCTGTTTGATGCCCTCCCCAACATCACTACTTCTGTTTGGAGGTCTGTACACAACTCCCACCAACGTTTTTTGCCCTTTGGTGTTCTGCAGCTCTACCCATATAGATTTCACATCATCCAAGCTAATGTCCTTCCTGCATTAATATTGCATTAATCTCCTCTTTAACCAGCAATGCTACCCCACCTCCTTTTCCTTTTATTCTATCCTTCCTGAATGTTGAATACCCTTGGATGTTGAGTTCCCAGCCCTGATCATCCTGGAGCCACGTCTCTGTAATCCCAATCACATCATATCTGTTAACATCTATTTGCACAGTTAATTCATCCACCTTATTACAGATACTCCTTGCATTCAGAGACAAAGCCTTCAGGCTTGTTTTTTTTTAACACCCTTTATCCTTTTAGAATTATGATGTAGTGTGGCCCTTTTTGTTTCTTGCCTTTGTTTACTCGGCCTTCCACTATTGCTTTTTACCTTTCTACCATCCGTTTCTGACTCCATATTACTTCGCCCTGTCTTGCTGCTTAGGTTCCCATCCCCCAGCCATATTAGTTTAAACACTCCCGAACTGCATTAGCAAATGTTACTCCCAGGACATCAGTTCCAGTCCTGCCCAAGTGCAAACCGTCCCTTTTGTACAGGTCCCACTTCCCCCAGAACTGGTTCCAATATCCCAGGAATTTGAATCCCTCCCTCTTGTACCACTGCCCGAGCCACGTATTTATTCTAACTATCCTGACTCTGATTAGCATGTGAACTGGTAGCAATCCAGAGATTACTACCTATGAGGTCCTACTTTTTAATTTAACTCCTAGCTCCCTAAATTCAGCTTGTAGGACCTCTTCCCGCTTCTTACCTATATCGTTGGTACCTACATGTACCACGACAACTGGCTGTTCACCCTCCCTCTCCAGAATGCTCTGCAGCTACTCCGAGACATCCTTGACCCTTGCACCAGGAAGGCAACATACCATCCTGGAGTCACGGTTGCGGCCGCAGAAACTCCTATCTATTCCCCTTACAATAGAGTCCCCTATCACTATAGCTCTCCCACTCTTTTTTTTCCCCCCCGCCCTTCTGTGCAGCAGAGCCACCCATGATCTGAATGAAAGTACTGAGTGAGGCGGTAACGTTTGGCACTGCCGCAAACCGGCACCAAATTTCCTGGCAGGGCGCTGAAAGCTGCACCGTCAGGCAGTAAGCAATTCAAGATGCATTGCTGCCCCTCCAGGTTGTTAACAGAGGCGCTACACAACTGAATTTCCAGCCCTAAATGTCTTCAAAATTGGATTCATAGACTAGAAAAATCACTATAATTTGGTACAGATGTCAATGTCCTAATTATACAGTAGACACCTCAAATGTTCTAATTTTTAAAAAACGATACATTCTAGTGGTTTATGTCCATTCCCTTTAGTGCGCAACTTCTGTCAAACCAATTAACACAAAAATGTATCTTTTGATGGGCCTAGGCATAAAGTGATCAACAACAGCCCATGTAATTAAAGGGCTAAATACAATTGAGCTTACATTCAAAATGCCTCCATTAAGAAGGGTGCAGCTGTACTTTTACGTTATTCCAGCTCACTGCCCATTGCTTTTACCTTGGATACCAGACACATTTGCAGTGTTGGCACCGATGGGTGGGTAACATGTTCCAGTGTACGTCAGAACATGATTGAAGCAACTCTAATCCAGCCTTTGTTTATCGTTGCACTACAACTCAAAATGAGTCTAGAAAAAGTGAGGCTCTGAACTAAAATAAAGTAGCTTGGATCCTACTCTCTATATATTTTACCTCTGAAGCAGTTTGAATAATCCCTTACTTTTGATTAAGAATCAGAAGGCCAAGTGTCAGCGAGCGGGAATTCAGAGAAAAAAAGTTAATACTACAAAAGGTAGGGTTAACATAAAAACATTATTATTCCTATCTGCTGCAACACATTCGCACTAAAGGACAAGCTCATTCTACACCAATATTAGGTTCCATTACAAAGAATAGAATCAGCATGAACTTCTGCGCAGGGTTTTATTCTATAATGTAGGATCACATTTTTACTGGAACGTCATTAAAAAATAACTATATGAAAAAAAGTCCTATCAAATGAGGCCTGAGGGTATAGCTCGTTAACCCCATTGTGAAGCAGCTTTCTTTTAACCTAAAAGGGGTTGTAGAAACTGGCTGGCACGCAAAGGTATTTTGTCAGTTGTTGGAGGAACCAAATAGCAAGAACAAAGAGACTGAAGACTTATTTTCACCTTCAGCAGAAATGCTTTCTGATGACTAGGTAATACATGTCTTATGCTGTTGCAGCTGGAGAAGACATGAGGTTGAAAACTCAAAAGGTAAATTACAAAGAAATTTGAAATAGGAAGAGGAGAGATCATTACTTGAACAACAAGAAGAATGATAAAACTCAAGCATGCTGGAGTCATAGTGCAAGGAGTATCCGCAATAAGGTGGATGAATTAACTGTGCAAATAGATGTTAACAAATATGATGTGATTGGGATTATGGAGACGTGGCTCCAGGATGATCAGGGCTGGGAACTCAACATCCAGGGGTATTCAACATTCAGGAAAGATAGAATAAAAGGAAAAGGAGGTGGGGTAGCATTGCTGGTTAAGGAGGAAATTAAGGCAATAGTTCAGAAGGACATTAGCTTAGATGATGTGGAATCTATATGGGTAGAGCTGCAGAACACCAAAGGGCAAAAAACGTTAGTAGGAGTTGTGTACAGACCTCCAAACAGTGGTAGTGATGTTGGGGAGGGCATCAAACATGAAATTAGGGGTGCGTGTAATAAAGGTGCAGCAGTTATAATGGGTGACTTTAATATGCACATCGATTGGGTTAACCAAACTGGAAGCAATACGGTGGAGGAGGATTTCCTGGAGTGCATAAGGGATGGTTTTTTAGACCAATTTGTCGAGGAACCAACTAGGGGGGAGGCCATCTTAGACTGGGTGTTGTGTAATGAGAGAGGATTAATTAGCAATCTCGTTGTGCGAGGCCCCTTGGGGAAGAGTGACCATAATATGGCGGAATTCTGCATTAGGATGGAGAATGAAACAGTTAATTCAGAGACCATGGTCCAGAACTTAAAGAAGGGTAACTTTGAAGGTATGAGGCGTGAATTGGCTAGGATAGATTGGCGAATGATACTGAAGGGGTTGACTGTGGATGGGCAATGGCAGACATTTAGAGACCGCATGGATGAACTACAACAATTGTACATTCCTGTCTGGCATAAAAATAAAAAAGGGAAGGTGGCTCAACCGTGGCTATCAAGGGAAATCAGGGATAGTATTAAAGCCAAGGAAGTGGCATACAAATTGGCCAGAAATAGCAGCGAACCCGGGGACTGGGAGAAATTTAGAACTCAGCAGAGGAGGACAAAGGGTTTGATTAGGGCAGGGAAAATGGAGTGCGAGAAGAAGCTTGCAGAGAACATTAAGACGGATTGCAAAAGTTTCGATAGATATGTAAAGAGAAAAAGGTTAGTAAAGACAAACGTAGGTCCCCTGCAGTCAGAATCAGGGGAAGTCATAACGGGGAACAAAGAAATGGCGGACCAATTGAACAAGTACTTTGGTTCGGTATTCACTGAGGAGGACACAAACAACCTTCCGGATATAAAAGGGGTCGGAGGGTCTAGTAAGGAGGAGGAACTGAGGGAAATCCTTATTAGTCGGGAAATTGTGTTGGGGAAACTGATGGGATTGAAGGCCGATAAATCCCCAGGGCCTGATGGACTGCATCCCAGAGTACTTAAGGAAGTGGCCTTGGAAATAGTGGATGCATTGACAGTCATTTTCCAACATTCCATTGACTCTGGATCAGTTCCTATCGAGTGGAGGGTAGCCAATGTAACCCCACTTTTTAAAAAAGGAGGGAGAGAGAAAACAAGGAATTATAGACCGGTCAGCCTGATATCGGTAGTGGGTAAAATGATGCAATCAATTATTAAGGATGTCATAGCAGTGCATTTGGAAAGAGGTGATATGATAGGTCCAAGTCAGCATGGATTTGTGAAAGGGAAATCATGCTTGACAAATCTTCTGGAATTTTTTGAGGATGTTTCCAGTAGAGTGGACAAGGGAGAACCAGTTTATGCGGTATATTTGGACTTTCAAAAGGCTTTCGACAAGGTCCCACACAAGAGATTAATGTGCAAAGTTAAAGCACATGGGATTGGGGGTAGTGTGCTGACATGGATTGAGAACTGGTTGTCAGACAGGAAGCAAAGAGTAGGAGTAAATGGGGACTTTTCAGAATGGCAGGCAGTGACTAGTGGGGTACCGCAAGGTTCTGTGCTGGGGCCCCAGCTGTTTACACTGTACATTAATGATTTAGACGAGGGGATTAAATGTAGTATCTCCAAATTTACAGATGACACTAAGTTGGGTGGCAGTGTGAGCTGCGAGGAGGATGCTATGAGGCTGCAGAGTGACTTGGATAGGTTAGGTGAGTGGGCAAATGCATGGCAGATGAAGTATAATGTGGATAAATGTGAGGTTATCCACTTTGGTGGTAAAAACAGAGAAACAGACTATTATCTGAATGGTGACAGATTAGGAAAAGGGGAGGTGCAAAGAGACCTGGGTGTCATGGTACATCAGTCATTGAAGGTTGGCATGCAGGTACAGCAGGCGGTTAAGAAAGCAAATGGCATGTTGGCCTTCATAGCGAGGGGATTTGAGTACAGGGGCAGGGAGGTGTTGCTACAGTTGTACAGGGCCTTGGTGAGGCCACACCTGGAGTACTGTGTACAGTTTTGGTCTCCTAACCTGAGGAAGGACATTCTTGCTATTGAGGGAGTGCAGCGAAGGTTCACCAGACTGATTCCCGGGATGGTGGGACTGACCTAGCAAGAAAGACTGGATCAACTGGGCTTGTATTCACTGGAGTTCAGAAGAATGAGAGGGGACCTCATAGAAACGTTTAAAATTCTGACGGGGTTCGACAGGTTAGATGCAGGAAGAATGTTCCCAATGTTGGGGAAGTTCAGAACCAGGGGACACAGTCTAAGGATAAGGGGTAAGCCATTTAGGACCGAGATGAGGAGGAATTTCTTCACCCAGAGAGTGGTGAACCTGTGGAATTCTCTACCACAGAAAGTTGTTGAGGCCAGTTCACTGAATATATTCAAAAAGGAGTTAGATGAAGTCCTTACTACTAGGGGAATCAAGGGGTATGGTGAGAAAGCAGGAATGGGGTACTGAAGTTGCATGTTCAGCCATGAACTCATTGAATGGCGGTGCAGGCTAGAAGGGCCGAATGACCTACTCTTGCACCTATTTTCTATGTTTCTATGTTTCTATAGAAGCTTTACTCACAAGAGAAGCTACAAATAAAGATCTTAATTTACATTTGGTTCAGGATTTGCAATTAGAAACTTTAATAAAAACGATTCGTTACAAAAGAAAAACAAAATGTCAAACAATCACTTTTAACATAACAAAGCTCTTCACGTTGGCGAGAATGGATCAAGCTGTAGAAGAATTAGAAATGTTGAACTGGCAAGAGGGTCAGATTTAAAATAGTTGAACAAAAAAGCCAGGCAGAAAGGAGGAGCAATCTTTTTGCTCAGCGAGTTATGATGACCTGGAATACACGACCTGAAAGGGTGGTGGAAGCAGGTTTAATAAATTTTTCAAAAGGGATATATAATTAAAAAGGAAAAATTTACAGGGCAATGGGGGGTGGGGGGTGGGGGGAGAGCAGGGGAGTGAGACTAATTGGTAGCTCTTTCAAAGAGCTGATACAGGCACGACAAGCGGGATAACCTCCTTCTGTGCTCAGGGGCGGATTAACCATTGGGTGGATGGGGCTGCAGCCCCAGGCCCACCAAAGAAAATAGGCCCACCAAATAAATGTAGGAAAAAAAATAATAAGGCCTCCCAAATAGACTGAAGAGAATAGACAATGAGAGGAAAATCAAGACAGAGGAAAATATTGTTTCTTGGCCTAACCTGTACATACCTATTTTTGCAGAGACAAGATCTTTACTATTTATCTGTGTTATTATTTAACTGTTATTATACAATATATTTAATATATAAAATATATGTTAATATATTGTATTAATATATAATAGTATAAGTCCACCGTAGTAATTTGTTATTATATTTATGCATTTGATTTATTTGTTTCAGGTCAGACCAGCTACCAGTCATAACCAGCCCAAGACACATCACACGATAAAGAAACAGAAGTACCTTTATACAGTAATGTATCTATATACAGAACAGAGTATGTACTAGCCTGTTTTATTTCACATGTTATTGAGAGAAATTTGCATATATGTATAGGAATCTAGTATTGCAATGTTATCAGAACCAGAATATATACCTATTTGATACAGAATATTTGCTTTCATTGTTGAATATACTGGCCTATGTTTTCATACTCAGAATCAGAATCATATACGTAATGTAATGAACGTGAACAAACATAACTATAGGCCCATTTGGATCAGTTTTCCCAGGCCCATCAGGTCCTTAATCCGGCCCTGTCTGTGCTGTGTGATTCTATATATGATTCTATAAAAGAGCAATTGAAAAGTTTTTTTTAAAAAAGGTGACTTTTAAAAGTAGGGAGCAAAGTATTAAGAGGTTTAGAGTGCGATCTTCAGAGGAAGTGAATAGCTGAAAGCTTTGCCACGAAGTGAAGAGCAGGGTGGGAGAAATGCACAAGAGAGCTGAGTTGGAAAATTTTAGGGCACAGGCTGGCAGAGGTAGGGTAGGACAAGACCGAGGAGGAATTTGTAAATGAGGACAAGGATTTTCAATTAGGTGCAATAGCACACAGGGAGCAAGTGGAGGCTTACACAAGGGTGATGTGTGAATGGGAATTAATATGGGACCAGATGCAGGTGTCAAGAGTTTTGGACAAGTTGCAGTTTTTGTAGGGAAAAGCTCGAGAATCTGTTGAGGAGGTTATTCAAGAAGCGGAGTCTTGAATAAATAAAAGCGTAACTAAGGATTTCAGTGGGATTGGGATGAGATCAGGACAAAAGTTGACAATGTTGCATTAGTTGTAAATACTGTATATTGATTGAAAGAGTTTCAAACTTAGTTCCAGGTTTTGGTTGAACCTGAGTGAACAGCTGAGGAAAGGACTAGAGTCAGGTTCAAGTTGTGCAGTTTTTGCAGGCTTGGGTTTGTTCAGTGTTCAACTGGAGAAAATACTGGTTGATCTTTAACTTGATGTCCGATAGGCCATAATGAGAAATGCTGTATTAAAAGGGTTTACATACTCTTTAGTATTTTGCTTTGTACAAGTATTCAAATGAAGTATTTTTTAAAAATCTGCTTAAAAATGAGCATGTAGTCATTACAGCTCAATACCACATCCACTGTATATTTAGCTAAAGAATTATTGGGGCAGTAACCACTTTGCAGAAAGGTTGAATGGACGCAGATGACTGTGGTGACTGACTAGTAATCATGTCAATGACCTGCAAAGCAAAAGAATTCACTTGAAAACCCTACCTGACAGGTAATGCGAAAGTATTCTGGCCATTTGTAACATTATTTATCAATATAGTAAAAATCTTATATCTGCATGCATTTCCTGTCTACGAAATCTTATCTTGTGTGTCATGTTTTGTCATAATTTTGTATCAATTTTATCCCATTTTAAATTCCTATGTCCACATTTATAATGAAGCTGGCCACGTAAAATTGTCATACTATAATTACATCCTCCCACCAGGATTGGTGCTATAATGCTTCAATTCTGCACCTACCAACTCCTCAGACTGTACTGCAGATAAACCTCTATCCTCCAATTAACTCTGCTTCCCAAATTATCCTAAGCTTTGTTATTTACTATAAATAAAAATGTTAAATCTAAAGTTTATACATATATAAAGATAACGTATGGCTATAAAATGAGGACTGAATTCCATCTATTCACCTTCGTACAATTATCCGCATTACCTAAACCCTCATCACCTGTAGACTACACAGAGTCTTGATGTTCCCTGTGTAATGCCATAGGAGATTAACTAATATGTAAAGTATACAATAAGTAATGTTTGAATTGCACGCAAGATAATATTGCATGAGTAGTAACAACCCTTGTTTTGATAACACTCTTGGATCTGAGTTGGTGATCGGGTTGTAAACAGGATTGATTGTTCCTGCATGGCACATAACGGGACAGTGGATAAAGGGCATGACGTTTGGAATAAGAGTTTTTAAAAATTCATTCACGTGATGTGGGCGTCACTGGCAAGGCCAGCATTTATTACCCATCCCTAATTGCCCTTCAGAAGGTAATGGTGAGCCGCCTTCTTGAACCGCTGCAGTCGTGAGGTGAAGGTACTCCCACAATGCTGTTAGTGAGGGAGTTTCAGGATTTTGACCCAGCGATGTCAGGATGGTGTATGACTTGGAGGGGAACTTGCAGGTTGTGGGTGTTCCCATGCGCCTACTGCCCTTGTCTTTCTAGGTGGTAGAGGTCGCAGGTTTGGGGGCGTGCTGTTGTAGAAGCCTTGGCGAGTTGCTGCAGTGCATCTTGTAGATGGTGCACACTGCGCACGGTGTGCTGGTGATGGAGGAAGTGAATGGTTAAGGTGGTGGATGGGGTGCCAATCAAGTGGGCTGCTTTGTCCTGGATGGTATCGAGCTTGAGTGTTGTTGTAGCTGCACGAATCCAGGCAAGTGGAAAGTATTCCAGCAGACTCTTGACTTGTGCCTTGTAGACAGTGGAAAGGCTTTGGGGAGTCCGAAGGTGAGTCACTCGCCACAGAATACCCAGCCTCTGACCTGCTCTTGTAACCATAGTATTAATGTGGCTGGTCCAGTTAAGTTTATGATCAATAGTAACCCCCAGGATGTTGATGGTGTGGGATTCAGCAATAGTAATTCCATTGAATGTTAAAGGGAGGTGGAGATGGTCATTGCCTGGCACTTGTGTGGCGCGAATGTTAGTTGCTACTTATCAGCCCAAGCCTGAATGTAGTTCAAGTTTTGCTGCATATGGGCACGGAATGCTTCATTATCTGAAGAGTTCAGATGGATCTGAATGGAATTGAACACTGTGCAATCGTTAGCGAACATCTCCACTTCTGACCTATAATGGAATCATTGAGGAAGCAGCTGAAGATGGTTGGGCCTAGGACACTGCCCTGAGGAACTCCTGCAGCGATGTCCTGTAGCTGAGTTGATTGGCCTCCAACAACCACAACCATCTTCCTTTGTATTAGGTATGACTCTAGCCAGTGGAGAGTTTTCTCCCTGATTCCCATTGACTTCAATAGAGTACCAACTGCAAAGAGGCCAACACCATATGAATGCACAAAAGATTTGGGGCCTCCAGAGACTGGTACTGGTCCAGCTCATTGTGCTAAATGTCACCGTGACAATAGTGGAACAGTCGTGAGGAAATGACACACTCGTCACAATTGGAATCCACCACCCACAGCTCGGAGAAACTTTGTGAATGATCAGTCAGAGTGACATAAGAACTGAAAAAAGAGGTTGTTCTGTTGTGTACTGACCATACACAAACTGCTCTACCGTGGACTTTATCCAACCCATTCAATTGTCCGAGGAAAGGTTCTGCAAAGTTTATCTTTGTCCCTGACAAGGTAAATGAAGCATAATTTCTCAGTATGTAACCTTACATCTGCATTATTATCCTTCAATACTCATCTTTCCCAACAGCTCAGCAACCATCATGTTCTTGAGGCTATTTGATCATTTCTATACACACATTTAGATCCTTCAAACCTAATCAAATATCTGACACCTTTATTTAAAAAAACATTACTTATCGCATTACTTGTTTTAACTGGGATTCATTTATCCTCTATTCTGTTGGGTTACGTGAATTTACCACCAAGTCTTATTTTAGGTTTTGCACTCAGTTCAAGTTCAATAATAACCTGCCTGTATCTACATCATTCCTTCTTCTAACTATTTTAAATACCTGAATCATGCCTCTATCCAACCTTTTCTCTATGAAAAAGTTCAACTCTCAAAAACGTTTGTTTATATCTGGCAGTTCTCAATCCCAGAGTTGCTCTGCCATGAATTCCCAATGCATCAGTATCCGTGTGTTGGTAGCATGGCCACATAATGGTAAAGTTTTCCGCCTCAAGAGCACTGGCAGTCATGGAAAAATCCAGTGTTAATTCTGGTGTACACATCAGACCTTTATACAAGCTTTTGTCCCTTCTAAATATAGAACCTCAAATTTATAAATTTATGACTAGCTTAACTTAACAAGCAATTACAAATTAGGAGAGTGTCCTGCACATCCAGCTTCACAGCAATTTCAAAGTAAGATTTATTGCATAATTAAAGAGTATTTGACTGTTACTATGCTCCTCGTTCTATAACCATTAGCAGGCGCTGCCCACTGTATCACAACAAACCAATTTGAACACGTAAATTTTTGCTTTGCATAATTTCCATATATCTGGCATCAGTAGAGCCCAAATTAATGTTCAACATCTGCAAATAGCCATTAATTTTGGAGCGGTATTAGGGTTTGTTTCAAAACTCAGGGATACTGGAGTGGCGAGTTCTTTCAGGCGTCACTAACAACCTATGGGTAAGCTTGATGTCCAATGACAGATTTGTCAGCAAGACAAAGTAATGATCTGTAGCCTTGATAAACCAGCTGTTCAGATAAACTGTGACCTTGTTTAATATACTGTGAAAAATATTTATATCAAGATGCCACAGGATGAGAACCGATAAAAGCTTTTTGCTGTTCTTTTTAATTCACTCATGGGCCAGATATGCAGTACATTGCACTCGATGTATGTTTCACTTCAACCTGTCATATTAAATTGACCTTCACTCCTGAGAATACAAACTTAAGTAGAGTAAGGCAATTTGGCTTTTAGAAACTTCAGAGAAAAAAAGAAAACTTTTCAGTTCCATACATTGACCTATTTACACTTTGGTGTGCCATGCAAGTCTTAACTCTGAACTCCAAGTCATAGTCAACATCTTCACTGAGGCATCCAAAAGTATGGGCCTTACACTAAACATCCGTAAGACAAAGGTCCTCCACCAACCTTACCCCACCACACAGCACTGCCCCCCAGTCATCAAGATCCACAGTGCAGCCCTGGACAACGTGGACCACTTTCCAAACCTTAGCAGCAAGGGCAGGCATCGACTACGAGGTTCAACATCGCTCTAGTGCACCAGTGCAGCCTTCGGCCACCTGAGGAAGAGAGTGTTCGAAAATCAGGCCCTCAAACCTGCCACCAAACTCATGGTCTACAGGGCTGTAGTCATACCCGCCCTCCTGTATGGCTCAGAGACGTGGACCATATACAGTAGATACCTCAAATCGCTGGCTAAATACCACCAACGATGTCTCCGCAAGATCCAGCAAATTCCCTGGGAGGACAGATGCACCAACGTTAGCGTCCTCGATCAGGCCAAATCCCCAACATCGAAGCACTGACCACACTCAACCAGCTCCGTTGGGCGGGCCACATTGTTCGCATACCTGACACAAGATTCCCAAAGCAAGCGCTCTACTCAGAACTCCTACACGGCAAGCGAGCCCCAGGTGGGCAGAGGAAATGTTTCAAGGACACCCTCAAAACCTCCTTGATAATATGCAACATCCCCACCGACACCTGGGAGTTCCTGACCAAAGACCGCCCTAACTGGAGGAAGTGCATCCGGGAGGTCGCTGAGCACCTCGAGTCTCGTCGCCGAGAGCATGCAGAAAACAAGCGCAGCAGCGGAAGGAGTGTGCGGCAAACCAGTCCCACCCACCCTTTCCTTCAACGATTGTCTATCCCACCTGTGACGGAGACTGTAATTCCCGTATTGGACTGTTCAGTCACCTAACCACTCACTTCTAGAGTGGAAGCAAGTCTTCCTCGATTTCGAGGGACTGCCTATGATGAGGGGTCAAAATTCTGTTTCTACCTCCACCCATTACCGCATGCAGGAGGCGGCTAACAGGCAGCAAAGGCCTACCTTCAACGCCCTGCCTGCGCAGAAATTCAGTCAGCTACTGCTGCGTTGGCTAACGCCACTTGCATGGTGACATCATCCAGCGTGCAATGCCTCGTTAGCGCCTCTATCGCGATATTTAGTTTGAACATCGGCCTTCCTGGCAGGCGTTCTTACAGCCTGGAAAAAGTGGTAAGTAGACAGCGGAACTCGGACAGAATCGGTCAGAGAGCAAGGTAAGTTTATTTATTTATTCATTTTTTTTCATTAGTTGTAACAGTAGGGAAGTTTGTGTGTGGGTCGGAGAAGTTGAGAGATTTTTTTTCTTTCTTCCCTTTTCTTCCTATTATCCAGCGAGCGGTAGTCTCCTGAGCTCCCACCAGAGGATAAGTGTGCAACACCACTTTTTAGTGCTGCTCTCTCATCTTTGGGCGTAAAAAATGAATTCGGCAGTTTGAGCCGGCACCTAATGCCTGGCGGTAAAATCAGCATTCAGGCGGTGACACCGCCTCAAGAACGGCGGTAACGAATTTTGACCCCTTATTGTTGTAAGTGCAACTCTCCTTCAATGGGCGAATCTTTACCTCTGGAGTACCACAAGCATCTCTCCTTAGTCCTCTCCTATTTCTTATCTACATGCTGCCCCTCAACGCCAAGTTCCACATGTACACTGACGACACCCAGCTCTACCTAACTACCACCTCTGTCGACCCCTTCACTATCTCTGATTTGTCACACTGCTTGTCTGACATCCATTCCTGGATGAGCAGAAATTTCCTCCAACTAGGGATATGGAGAAAGAGCAGGGGAGTGGGACTAACTACATTGCTCTTCGAAAGAGCCGGTGCAGACTCATTGGGCCGATTGGCCTCTTTATGTGATTTTATGATTATTTTGACAATCATTCTCATTATGTTTGATCCTAACAACAACAACTTGCATTTATATAGCGCCTTTAAAATAGTAAAATATCTCCAGGCGCTTCACAGGAACGCTATCAAACAAAATACGACACCGAGCCACATAAGGAGATATTAGGGCAGCCCAAAAGCTTCATCAAAGAAGTAGGTTTTAAGGAGCATCTTAACATAGAAGAGAAAGTTAGAGAGTTGGAGAGGCTTAGGGAGGCAATTCAAGAGCTCAGCCACTGAAGGCACGATCACCAATGGTGGAGCGATAAGTATGTACAAAAGCTCAGAATTGGTGGAGCGCAGAGATCTAGTGCTGGAGGAGGTCACAGAGAAAGGAAGGAATGAGGCCATGTTGAGAATTGAAAACAGTGATAAGAATTTTAAAACTGAGGTGTTGCCGGACCAAGAGCCAGTGTAGGTCAGCGAGTACAGGGGTGATCGGTAAATGGGCCTTGGTGCAGGTTAAGATACAGGCAGCAGAGTTTTGGATGAGTTCAAGTTTATGGAGGGTGGAAAATGGGAGGCTGGCCATGAGAGCATCCGAATAGTCAAGTCTAGAGATAACATAAAAATATCTGATATAGGAACTGGAGTAAATCATTCAGCCCCTCGAATCAGCTCCGCCATTCAATGAGATCATGGCTGATCTTTTACCTCAACTCCACTTTCCTGCACTATCCCCATATCCCTTGATTATCTTAATATCCAAAAATCTATCAATCTCTGTCTTGAATATACTTTACTACTGAGTATCCACAGCCCTCTGGCGTAGAGAATTCCAAAGATTCACCACCCTCCGAGTGAAGAAGTTTCTCCTCATCTCAGCCCTAAATGGCTGACCCCTTATTCTGAGATGGTGGTCCCCTGGTTCTAGACTCTCCAGCCAGGGGAAACATCCTCCTTGCATCTACCCTGTCAAGCCCTTTAAGAATTTTCATGTTTCAATGAGATCATCTTCATTTTTGTAAACTCTAGAGAATATAGGCCTAATCTGCTCAATCTCTCCTCATAAGACACCCCCCATCCCAGGAATCAGTCTGGTCAGCCTTCGTTGTACTACCTCTATGGCAAGTATATCCTTCCTTAGGTAAGGAGACCTAGACTGTACACAGTACTCCAGGTGTGGTCTCACCAGGGCCCTATATAATTGCAATAAGACATCTTTACTCTTATTCTCAAATCCTCTTGTAATAAAGGCCAACATACCATTTGCTTTCTTAATTGCTGATTGTACCTGCATGTTAACTTTCAGCGATTCGTGTACAAGGACACCCAGGTCCCTCTGAACACCATTTCCCAATCTCTTACCATTTAAAAAATACTCTGCTTTTCTATTTTTCCTACCAAAGTGGATAACTTTACATTTCTCCACTTTATATTCCATTTGCTATGTTCTTGGCCACTCACTTAACCTGTCTATATCGCTTTGAAGCCTCTTTGCATCCCCCTCATAACTTACATTCCAACTTAGCTTTGTATCATCAGCAAATTTGGATATATTACATTTGGTCCCCTCATCTAAATCATTGATATAGATTGTGAATAGCTGGGGCCTAAGCATCGATCCTTGTGGTACCCCACTAGTTACAGCCTGCCAACCCAAAAATGACCTGTTTATTCCTACTCTCTGTTTTCTGTCCATTAACCAATTCTCAATCCATGCTAGTATATTACCCCCAATACCATGAGCCCTAATTTTGTTTAATAACCTTTGTGTGGCACCTTATCGAATGCCTTCTGAAAATCCAAATATAACACATCCACTGGTTCCCCCTTTTCTATTCTGCTAGTTACAACCTCAAAAAACTTAACAGATTTGACAAACATGATTTCCCTTTCATAAATCCGTGTTGACTTTGCCCAATCCTATTATATTATTTTCTAAGTGCCCTGTTCCTCCAATTCTTTCTCCTTTAAGTATTTATCCAATTCCCTTTTGAAGGCTACTATTGATTCTGTATCCATCACTCTATCAGGCAATGCATTCCAAATCCTAACCACTTATTGTGTAAAAAGGTTTTTCCTCATGTTGCCTCTGGTTCTTTTGCCAATCAACAAATCTATGCCCTCTCGTTATTGCCATTTCAGCCATTGGAACCAGTTTCTCCTTATTTACTCTCTGAATCCTTCATGATTTTAACCACCTCTATCAAATCTCCACTTAGCCGACTCTGCTCTGCTCTATGGAGAACAGCATCAGTTTCTCCAGTCTATCCACGTAACTCAAATCCCTCATCCCTGGAACCATTCTAGTAATTCTCTTTTGTACCCTCTCTAAAGCCTTTACGTCCTTCCTAAAGTATGGTGCCTAGAATTGGACACAATACTTCAGCTGGGGCTGAGCTAGTGTTTTATAAAGGTTCAGCATAACTTCCTGGCTTTTGTACTCTATTTATAAAGCCAGTATCCCATGGGCTAGAAATTTGTCTCGGGTGGTGGCACAAATGGGCAGTACCGGATCGGTCTCCCGGTATGCACAGCACCTGATAGTCACACCCGATCAGATACTGCCCGTTTTGCACCACTGCGCAAGACAAATTTCTATGTATCATTATTTGCTTTGCTAACCTGTCGGGCCACCTTCAAAAATTGTGCACAAACGCTACCAGGTCTCTCTCTTGCATCCCCTTTAAAATTGTACTATTTAATTGTCTCTTCTCATTCTTTCTACCTCACACTTTTCTGTGTTAAATTTCATCTGCTCTGTGTCCGCCCATTCCACCAGCCTGTCTATGTCTTCTTGAAGTCTATCACTATCATCCTCACTGTTCACTACACTTCCAATTTTTGTGTCATCTGCACATTTCAAAATTGTGTCCAGTACCCCCAAATCCAAGATGTATTTCAAAAACAGCAGTGGTCCTAGTACTGGATCTTGGGGAACTCCCTCCAGTCTGAAAAACAGCTCTTCACCACAACTCCAATGCTGCTACTGCAATTGTATCCATGCTACAACTACCTCTTTTATCCCTTGGGCTTTAATTTTGCTAACAAGCCAAAATATCTGGTCTTTTATCAACCGCCTTTTGAAAGTCCATATACACAACATTAACTGCACAGCCCTCATCTATTTTATAGACTGTGGCCAATACCTCTGCAATTTCTACTTTTACTTAACTCAGCAACCTAGGATGCATCCCATCTGGACTAGGTGACTTATCCACATTAAATACTGCCAGCCTTTCTAATACCTTCTCTTTATTTTTTATCTCATCCAGTATTCCGGCAACCTCCTTGTTTACCATAGCGGTGGCAAAGTCTTCTTCCTTGGTAAACACTGATTTAGTACCTCAGTCACGCTTCTGCCTCCACCAATAGATCCCCATTTTGGTCCCTAATTGGCCCCAGCACTCCTCTGACAACACCTTTACTGTTAAAGTGCCTATAGAAGACCTTTGGATTCCTTTTTATGTTCGCCGTCAATCTTTTCTCATACTGTCTCTTTGCCCCTCTTACTTCTTCTCTGTAATTTTTATACTCAGCCTAATAGGACAGTATCTTTATTTTATTTCGTACAGCTTTAAACTAGTTAGATTTAAAATGGAAGCTGTCTTGCATTATCAAATTTCAAAATGAAGTTCGATAGCTAAGTTTTCCATGGGACTAGACCAGTTTACTAGAAGTTGAAATTAGTCATGAGTCAAGGATTTTGTTATAAGTACAAATTGAATTGTACATGGTCAAGGGATTAATAAGTACTCGGACCTCAGATGACATGTGAACATCTACTTATCCGCATTCTTTGCAATAATTCCTAATATAACATTGTGATAATTGCATGGATAATTGCAGCTCTGAATTCAGAGGCTCTTGAACTGGGAGATTCTGCTATAGTCTTTAATTCTAGCAAAACATCCAAACTCCATGAACTAACGAAGGTTCACATCATCCACATACAGTATTCAATTTGCAAATTCTACCAAGACAAAATTATGACTGATTCATTAAGAAGTCTTGTTGCTCATCATACTCTTAGAAATAGGTTCTTAAAAAGACAAATTAGTCCCTGTTGGATGGATTCTAATTAAATTTTAAATATTATGCTGATTAACTCCCACTCTGATCTCTCTGTCCTCGGCCTCCTACACTGTTCGAATCAAGCTCAACGTAAGCTCGAAGAACGCACCTCATTTTTCCATTGGACACTTTACAGCCTTCTGGACTCAACACTCAGCTAACAATTTCAGGTCATAACATCTGCCCCCATTTTTTCGGCGGGCAACTGTTGATGATCCTGCTATTCCCATTTACATCTCCTTTAGATCCATCTTTTGTTTCTTTACATGTCCCATTACCATCTCCTTGCACCATCATCCCTTTTGTCATTTAATCTCTTCTGCCTTCCACCCTATCTCAGACCTTCCCTTTTGTTTTTTCCTCCCCTCCCCACTTTCCCTGTCTGTACTTGCTTAAAACCTGTTACATCTCTAACTTTTTCAAGTTCTGGTGAAAGGTCATCGACCTGAAATGTTAACTCTGTTTCTCTCACCACAGATGCAACCTGACCCGCTGAGTATTTCTAACATTTTCTGTTTTTATTTCAGATTTCCAGCATCAGCAGTATTTTGCTTTTGCACTATGTTAATGTATCCTCTGCTTTGGGAATGAATTAACCTGGAAATAAATCTTATCAAATAGTTTTAGCCTGTATATATTTTCTTTTGGCATAATATTTTTGACCTTCGGGAGTGACAAGAGAACATGGTGAGCATCCAACTTTGATCTCCAGTGACAATATAGCATAATTAGGGACTCATTAACCTTACAGAGCATAAACAAGAACACAGTTGGTAGGTGACTCTGGGCTGGATTTTCTGGCGACGAGTGCTTCTGTTTTCACCCTAGAGGGACAGCAACGGCGGCGGTGAGCTCTTCTGGCCAGGCCGTCAGCTTCCACCACGCCACAGGGGTTTTCAGAGCCGGTTTTGTGGGTCACAGGGCAGTACCGCCCGTGTAGTAGGGTAAGGAATTATCGACAGATTGTATGTAAAACTCGCTTATATATGATAGGAAAATGAACTTTAGATTTGAAGGAATACATAGAACAGCTTGTGTGTTTAACTTTTAAAGAATGTAGAGCAGGTTGAGAAAACAAATAAAGTCAAACCTGTAGAAACAAACACATTCCGAGAAGCGGAGATTCACGCCATGTGTTAGGGAAGGATAGGGGCCACACAGCAGACAGTCTGATAAAGGTTAACAAATGCTGTGCTGTGATTGAACTAAATTCCTGTCTTTCATGTTAACAAATGTGTTAAAAAATGTTTCTGTGCTTTGACTGAACTGAATGTTTCCTACTGAACCAAATGCTGTAACAAATTTGTCTCTGTCTTACATCTGTGTTATTTGTGGCAGTTAAATTGTCATTGGTAGTATTCTCAATCACTGTCACTTCAAAAGATCCGTTATAGGCCGGCCCACTAGAAATCTGTATGAAGATCGGTGAGACCTTTGGATTTTTGAAGAGTTTCTTTCTTAGGTGGCTAAGAACAGAGCTTCCCCTGTATATGCCGGAATAAAGATCGTTTCTAACCTATCTCTGGAGTCTGTAATCCATCAAGAGCGTCGATCCATTATTTCAGTGGGTCCGCTCGGGAGAAAGGGAGATTTCTCCACAACAGCCCCCAAAGAGTTGAGCCGGTGTGTAGCGACTCTGGTTGCGACACCGGCTCGCTTTTCGACTCCCACCCGATCCATACGACCCGCAACGCGCCCTACTGGGACCGCCTGTGAAAATGGGCAGTCCAACCTATACCGACTGAAGTGAGGTAAATAATGTCCACCTTAGGTAAGTGTGCTTATTTTTTTTTTTGCGATTTATGTTTTGGTGGCATGGACTATGAATTGGGAATGTCTTTGGTGTTTTTTTCTCATGTTTTTTTTTCTCCCTAGGCCTCTCTTAAAGCGTTACCGGACGGTTCTTTAGCTCGGGATTTTCCCAAGCTCAGCCAGCCTAGCGTCCGAAGAGAGGTGTGCAGCGCCTCCCTTGGTGTTCTGCCCCACACTCAGGGCCCAGTTGCCCAATTTTGCTTATGGAAACTCTCTTATAACTGTGAACTCAAAACAAGATTCTAGCTCCAGACCTTATCACAGCCTTGATCCAGACATGGTGCAAGAGCTGGATGCCAAGGGAGAGGTGAGAGTAGCTGCCTTTGACATCAAAGCAGCATTGAATCGATTATGGCACCAAGAAATCCGAGTAAAACTGAGGTCAATTGGGGGTCAAAGGGAAAACATGCCAGTAGCTGGAGTCATACATGATGCAAAGGAAGATGGTTGTGGTTGTCAGAGGCCAATCATCACAGCCTCAGGACATCACTGCAGGAGTTCCTCAGGAAAACATTTTCACCCCAAATATTCTCAGTTGCTTCCTCAAAGACCTGCCCTCCGACATAGGGTCAGGAGTGGGCTGTATGCTGATGATTCCAGTGTAAAGCTCCATTCATAACAGCTCTGATAATGAAGTAGCCCATGTCAGTCTACAACAGCAACTGGATAATATCCAAACTTAGGTTGGCAAATGGCAGATATCATTTGCAATACATATGTGTCAGGCATCTTGAACAAGAGAAAACCCAGCCATCTCCCCTTAACCTTCAGCGACATCACCATTTTCAAGTCCCCCAGCATAAACATACTGGGGGGTCATCATTGACCAGAAGCTGAACTCGACCAGTAATATCAACATCATCACTATAAGAGCAGTTTAGAGGCTGGGTACTTTGCAACAAATGGCTTACCATCTGACCCCTCAAAACCAAGTGAGGAGTATGACTGAATACTCGCCACTTGTCTAGATAGGCGCAGCTGCAAGAACGCTCAAGAAGTTCAACACCATTTAGGACAAAATAGTTTGACTGGTGCTCCTGCCACTGGACTCAATATCCACCACCAGCACACCATGGCTGCAATATGTACAGTCAAAAGAATTCACTGCAGCAACTCACCAAGGCTATTTTTGCAGCACCCACCTCCCCTGTGACCTCTACCACGAAGAAGAACATCAGCAATGTTATGGAAAACCATCACACACCAACCTGTCTTTGACGTATATTCCATCATCGTCATTGGATCAGAATCCTGGAATTCCCTACCTAATGATATTGTGGAGAACCATCCCTACAAGGACTGTAGTATTTCAAGGAGAAGGCCCACCGCCACCTTCTCAGGGCAACTAGGGATGACAATAAATGTGCCTTACCTGCACCTCAGTTATTATTTAAATGGAGAAAGATTGCAAAGTGCTGCAGTACAGCGGGACCTGGGGGTACTTGTGCATGAAACACAAAAGCATGGTATGCAGGTACAGCAAGTGATCAGAAAGGCCAATGGTATCTTGGCCTTTATTGCAAAGGGGATGGAGTACAAAAGCAGGGAAGTCTTGCTACAGCTATACAAGGTATTGGTGAGGCCACACCTGGAATACTGCATGCAGTTTTGGTTTCCATATTTACGAAAGGGTATACTTGCTTTGGAGGCAGTTCAGAGAAGGTTCACTAGGTTGATTCCGGGGATGAGGGGGTTGACTTATGAGGAAAGGTTGAGTAGGTTGGGCCTCTACTCATTGGAATTCAGAAAAATGAGAGGTGATCTTATCGAAACGTATAAAATGATGAGAGGGCTTGACAAGGTGGATGCAGAGAGGATGTTTCCACTGATGGGGGAGACTAGAACTAGGGGCCGCCCATTTAAAACAGAGATGAGGAGGAATTTCTTCTCTCAGAGGGTTGTAAATCTCTGGAATTCGCTGGATCAGAGAGCTGTGGACGCTTGGACATTGAATATATTTGAGAGAGAAATAGACAATTTCTTAAAAGATAGGGGGATAAAGGGTTATGGGGAGCGGGCAGGGAAGTGGAGCTGAGTCCATGATCAGATCAGCCACGATCTTATTGAATGGTGGAGCAGACTCGAGGGGCTATATGGCCTACTCCTGTTCCTATTTCTTATGTTCTTATGTTCAAGAACACGGTAAAATCAAAAATAAATAGTCCAAAGTAATGCATGTACTCAGTCTGATCATAAATAGAACTGATAGTTTTATTTTTATTCTATTAAGAAATGTACACCACTGAGCATCAAAATGATTCTGCAAACAGGAAAACAAGATAATTTCTGCAAGTGGATAAATCTTACAGTTTCACTTTTGTAAACTAAGATTAGTTTATAAGCATGGAGCAGCAACATTGTACAAAATTAAAAATATGTATATTTTTCAGCTTCAAGTGCTAAATAATATGAACCTACAGAGCATCATAGAAAGGTATGAAGCCTGGCAACCAAGAGACACCGTAGTAAAATATCATCCTCACAACATTAAAATACGCCCAACCACATATCTTGGCGGTGCAGCATTCTGAACAAAACCAACCAGCCATCCATTTACAGGTCGGTTAAAACAGTTTGGCATTGGAAATACATAAAATCTTTATAAACTAGCTTTCTAAGCCAGAATTCAACATCGGTACTATGACTTAAGTTTAAAACCTTTTTGCACTAATACTTAGTCCAACAGTTGCAGCCAAAAACTGAGAAGACATAATCTAATCCAGCGATTTGTTAAATCTCTAAAATTGAGCACTTACCGTCCATTGTCACGGCCGACACCCCACACTCGAATGCTCACAATTGGTTGAGAATGAAGAACAGTACGATCCATGGGGTCGATTAGGTTCAGCATGTTATTTTCCAGGATGAGGTACATGTCCTTACCCTAAGATTCAATAATAAGATGAATCATTTATGTCCACTTGGCATTTCTCAGGTTGTTTATCTTCATCGCGTCCCGAATGAAGCTCAAATAACATTGCATCTGTTTCGTTATCAATTTGAAATTAGAATTGAACAGTTATAGGAAACCAGTCTGCCAACTCTCCCACACGTGTCCATTCTTGTGATTGTGATCTAGTATTGTAGTGTGCTGATAAATCCTGACATTTCTCTTGTTTTCTCTCACTCACAAAGAGAAAACAAGAGAATGCTACGGAAGCGCAACTATCCAGTTCTCAGCAAAATAAAAGAGCTCTATTAAAACTATAGGGCCTATCATTTTGAGTGTACACTTCTGCTACGGATAGTGCATTAGAGCTACAAGACAAACACTTGCAAATTTCACAGGTGAAGGAAATAAGGTGAGATGCAGAAATACAAGAATATGAAAAGGGATAAATAAAGAAAAGTAAAAAAAAAAGAGAAAAAGAAATTATAAGGCGAAGAGGATAAAAAAGGAGAAATAAATATATGAACACCATAACCATTCCCTGTGGCTGCATGACAGGCACACCTCGTGGCTTTTAACCATATTTAAGCTGTTATCTTGAGGTGACAACCAAGATATATGGCTTGGGGCTGAAAATCTCACACCTTCAATATTGATACAGCTCTGGTAAAACAGATTTTCCCCAAACAAAGCAGCTCCCTATCTCTGTAGCATCCACCAGTACTACACCTCTTCCCCCGAACACTCTATTTCTCTGACTCCAGCCTCTTGTGCATCCACCCCATTCTCTGACCCACCATTGGCAGTCACATAGGCCCCATGCTCACAAATTTCCTCCATAAATCATTCTGCTTCTCCAACATCCTCTTCTCTTTTTAGACATTCCTTAAAACCCAGCTCTATGGCTATGCTTTTGCTCACCTCTCCTAGTATCTCCTTCTTCGGCTCAGCATCCATTTGTTTCCTCTTACAGCTCAATCAAGCTCCTGGATGTTTTTCTCAACGTTATAGGTGTTCTACAATTGTAAGTTGTTGGGCCTTAATTTGCGGCCCCTACGCGTGCGTACGTGCCCACAGGGTCCGCGCAAGTATCGCGCAAAAACCCGGAACTTGCGACCTGTCAAGATTTCTCTTCACAGATCGTCCACATCCCTGAGAAAAGGGCCTCTGAGGGCAGAAAGTTGGGCTAACTTCTGCCTAGCGAATGCCCATGAAATTCTTATGCCTGGTAAAAACAAGCGTAAGGCCTGCTTTTAACAGCGTAAGCGTTTTAAAAAACATAAACATAATTTTTTCCATCTATTTAAACATTAAAATATATGTACAATAAAGTAAGGTTTCTTTTAGCCCCTTTAAAAGATTTAAATTTATTTTTCAACAAATTAAATTTTTGTTTTGAATGTTTAATTATATTGTATTTTAATTCATTTTAATTATGTATACGGGCTGGATTTTCGGCTTTTCTGATTTCGGGGCGGGAATCGTGGTGGGTCGGTAAAGATATCTGCTGAAAAAAGTTTGCGCCTTTGACTAGAAGATTCAGCAAAAAATTAAGATGTATGAGCGTTGGTGTTAAATCAGCTGTGCACCCCAGCTGAAACTCATGGCAGTAAAATAGGCGGCCATTTTGTGCATGCGCAGTTGTTTTGTTTTCCCGGTCGCAAACGTTAATTCAGGGCGCGACCGCATGACCCGCCTCACTTATGCCACTTTTGCAGAGATGGTGCAGCAGGAGGGAAGACAGCGTGCCAGGCGCTTTTCAAATGAGGCTTCTGGGGCCCTAATGCATGCTGTGGAGAGGAGGTGGTCCTCACTCCATCTGGCAGGGCGAGCCAGACCGCTGCCACCAATCTTCAAGCGATTATGGAAAGAAATACCCCAGGAGATCTCTGCAACAGACACAGCTCCCAGAACTGGGACACAGTGCAGAAAAAAGTTCAACGACCTTACCAGTATCATCAGGGTGAGTACCATTCACACTTATGTATGCCTCCATCCTTCCAACATGAATCTCAGAGACTATGTGAAGTCTTTCATGCATATGACCAGTCTCAAAGTCTTGCAGTCTGTGGGGTGGGTTCCACAAACCATAAGAAAGATGAAGGATGACTTCTCTACCCATTGCCTCTTAATGAACGATGCACATACACTTCTGGTCCCTAATCATTGAGTACCTTCCTCACATTACACTCCCACTGCTGTTAAAATTTTCATAAAGATCACCTGGAGCCCCTTGGTTACATCCCCCTCACCTCCTAACAATCACTCACAAAGCTCATGAAAAATCCACACAGATTGAAGTGAAACCATGAGAATATCCACACGGTCTCAACTATTGAAGTATGAAAGGCATATGTGACATAACAGATGAACCTTTTCGGAAACCTCCCTATTTTTCTCTCTGCGTCAACGCACTCTCACAACAGGAGGGAGCAGCTGCGCACAGGTGGGGTTCCGCCTCAAATTCTTCGATTGACTGATGTCGAGGAACGGGTGTCGGCCCTCATGGTGCAAGGGTCAAGGATGTCTCAAAGTGGCTACAGAACATTTCGGAGGGGGAGGGTGAACAGCCAGTTGTCATGGTGCACCAACGATATAGGTAATAAACTGAATGAGGTCCTACAAGCTGAATTTAGGGAGCTGGGAGTTCAATTAAAAAAAATAGGACCTCAAAGGTAGTAATCATCGGATTGCTACCAGTGCCACGTGCTAGTCAGAGTAGGAATTGCAGGATAGCTAAGATGAATATGTGGCTTGAGGAGTGGTGCAAAAGGGAGGGATTCAAATTCCTGGGATATTGGAACCAGTTCTGGGGGAGGTGGGACTAGTACAAATGGACGGTCTGCACCTGGGCAGGACCGGAACCAATGTCCTGGGGGAGTGTTTGCTAGTGCTGTTGGGGAGGGGTCAAACTAATATGGCAGGGGGATGGGAACTTATGCAGGGAGACAGAGGGAAGTAGAGTGGGGGCAGAAGCAAAAGGTAGAAAGAAAAGTAAAAGTGGAGGGCAGAGAAACCCAAAGCAAAAATCAAAAAGGGCCACATTACAGCAAAATTCTAAAGGGGCAAAGTGTGTTGAAAAGACAAGCCTGAGGGCTCTGTGCCTCAATGCGAGGAGTATTCGGATTAAGGTGGACGAATTAACTGCGCAGGCAGCAATTAACGAATATGATATAATTGGCATCACGGAGACATGGCTCCAGGGTGACCAAGGCTGGGAACTCAACATCCAGGGCTATTCAACATTCAGGAAGGATAGACAGAAAGGAAAAGGAGGTGGGGAAGCGTTGCTGGTTAAAGAGGAAATTAACACAATAGCTTGGATGATGTGGAATCGGTATGGGTGGAGCTGCGAAATACCAAAGGGCAGAAAACGCTAGTGGGAGTTCTGTACAGATCACCAAACAGTAGTAGTGAGGTTGGGAAGAGCAACAAACAAGAAATTAGGGATGCGTGCAATAAAGGTACAGCAGTTATCATGGGCGACTTTAATCTACATATAGATTGGGCTAACCAAACTGGTAGCAATACGGTGGAGGAAGATTTCCTGGAGTGTATTAGGGATGGTTTTCTAGACCAATATGTCGAGCAACCAACTAGGGAGCTGGCCATCCTAGACTGGGTGATGTGTAATGAGAAAGGACTAATTAACAATCTTGTTGTGCGAGGCCCCTTGGGGAAGAGTGACCATAATATGGTAGAATTCTTTATTAAGATGGAGAGTGACACAGTTAATTCAGAGACTAGGGTCCTGAACTTAAGGAAAGGTAACTTCGATGGTATGATACATGAATTGGCTAGAATAGACTGGCAAATGATACTTAAAAGGTTGATTATAGCAAGGCAATGGCAAACATTTAAAGATCACATGGATGAACTTCAACAATTGTACATCCCTGTCTGGAGTAAAAATCAAACAGGGAAGATGGCTCAACCATGGCTAACAAGGGAAATTAAGGATAGTGTTAAATCCAAGGAAGAGGCATTATAAATTGGCCAGAAAAAGCAGCAAACTTGAGGACTGGGAGAAATTTAGAATTCAGCAAAGGGTTTAATTAGGAGGGGGAAAATAGAGTATGAGAGGAAGCTTGCTGGGAACATAAAAACTGATTGCAAAAGCTTCTATAGATATGTGAAGAGAAAAAGATTAGTGAAGACAAATGTAGGTCCCTTGCAGTCAGATTCAGGTGAATTTATAATGGGGAACAAAGAAATGGCAGACCAGTTGAACAAATACTTTGGTTCTGTCTTCACGAAGGAAGACACAAATAACCTTCCGGAAATACTAGGGGACCGAGGGTCTAGTGAGAAGGAGGAACTGAAGGAAATCCTTATTCGGCAGGAAATTGTGTTAGGGAAATTGCTGGGATTGAAAGCCGATAAATCCCCAGGGCCTGATCGTCTGCATCCCAGAGTAATTAAGGAAGTGGCCCTAGAAATAGTGGATGCATTGGTGATCATTTCCCAACAGTCTATCGACTCTGGATCAGTTCCTATGGACTGGAGGGTAGCTACTGTAACTCCACTTTTTAAAAAAGGAGGGAGAGAGAAAACAAGTAATTATAGACCAGTTAGCCTGACATCAGTAGTGGGGAAAATGTTGGAATCAATTATTAAAGATGAAACAGCAGCGCATTTGGAAAGCAGTGACAGGATCGGTCCAAGTCAGCATGGATTTATGAAAGGGAAATCATGCTTGACAAATCTTCTGGAATTTTCTGAGGATATAACTGGTAGATTGGACAAGGGAGAACTAGTGGACGTGGTGTATTTGGACTTTCAAAAGGCTTCTGACAAGATCCCACACAAGAGATTGATGTGCAAAATTAAAGCACATGGTATTGGGGGTAATGTACTGACGTGGATAGAGAACTGGTTGGCAGACAGGAAGCAGAGAATCGGGATAAACAGGTCCTTTTCAGAATGGCAGGCAGTGACTAGTGGAGTGCCGCAGGGCTCAGTGCTGGGACCCCAGCTATTTACAATATAAATTAATGATTTAGATGAAGGAATTGAGTGTAATATCTCCACGTTTACAGATGACACTAAGCTGGGTGGCGGTGTGAGCTGTGAGGAGGACATTAAGAGGCTGCAGGGTGACTTGGACAGGTTAGGTGAGTGGGCAAATGCATGACTGATGCAGTATAATGTAGATAAATGTGAGGTTATCCACTGTGGTTGCAAAAACATGAAGGCAGAATATCATCTGAATGGCAACAGATTAGGAAAAGGGGAGGTGCAACGAGACCTGGGTGTCATAGTACATCAGTCATTGAAAGTTGGCATGCAGGTACAGCAGGCAGTGAAGGCTTTAAATGGTATGTTGGCTTTCATAGCTAGGGGATTTGAGTATAGGAGCAGAGAGGTCTTACTGCAGTTGTACAGGGCCTTGGTGAGGCCTCACCTGGAATATTGTGTTCAGTTTTGGTCTCCTAATCTGAGGAAGGATGTTTTTGCTATTGAGGAAGTGCAGCGAAGGTTCATCAGACTGATTCCCAGGATGGCAGGACTGACATATGAGGAGAGACTGGATCAACTAGGCCTGTATTCACTGGAGTTTAGCAGGATGAGAGGGGATCTCATAGAAACATATAAAATTCTGACGGGACTGGACAGGTTAGATGCAGGAAGAATGTTCCCGATGTTGGGGAAGTCCAGAACCAGAGGACACAGTCTAAGGATAAATGGTAAGCCATTTAGGACTGAGATGAGGAGAAACGTCTTCACTCAGAGAGTTGTTAACCTGTGGAATTCCCTACCGCAGAGAGTTGTTGATGCCAGTTCATTGGATATATTCAAGAGGGAGTTAGATATGGCCCTTATGGCTAAAGGGATCAAGGGGTATGGAGAGAAAGCAGGAAAGGGGTACTGAAGGAATGATCAGCCATGATCTTATTGAATGGTGGTGCAGGCTCGAAGGGCCGAATAGCCTACTCCTGCACCTATTTTCTGTGTTTCGATGTTTCTCATTGGAGCACCCGGTCGGCAGTTACCGGGGGCGATGCTGAGCCCCCTTCAGGTAGTGAGAATATGTAAATGGATCGCATGACTGATGTGACTGCATTGAGATGGATAATGAAGTATCAGCGGGCCTTCAAATGTACATGTGCAATGCCACCTTCCTCCTGTCACCCTGTCCCCTCTCCTGCTGCTAACCACACAAATGTTTTTTTGTGCTTGCAGAAGAACATCCACAATTGCGACAGCCTTCCCATGAGGTATCGACATCTGGCCATGGCGGAGATGACAAGGCTGGTGAGGACTCTCAGATGGCTGAGCTGCCAAGCCCACTAGTTGTCCTGATGCAAACACCACATCTGGGGACGAGGACAATTTTGCGAGGCCTGACCCAAGTCACTTACAGCAACGCAGTGTGAGAGTTGAATTCGCAGGTCAGCTCTCCGGAGTGTGAGTTGGCAAAGTAGGTCTGCTCAAGAACAGGCAGACATGGAACTGGAGTTGGTGGAAATGTCCAGCAAGAACACAGGCATGCACTGTGAGCTCATGGCTGCATTGGATCAGATCCCAGAGAGCATTGACAAGCTTTCTGTGACTGTTGTGGAGGCAGTGTCACGGATTGTTGTTACAACTCACGACTGCAGCAATGTCATCATTGCCCACACACAGATTCAGGTGGCCTCCAGCAGTGGCAGTGGTGTTCCAGATTGTGTTCCGCGTGCCCTTGATCACATCGCAGAATCGATCACATCGCAGGCACAAACTACGCTGCAGCTTAATGATGTGGTTCAGTCGATGACTGGTGCCACCCTCTCTGCGTTCCCAATGTGCAACGGAAAAGGAACAGTGCCGAAGCAAACCAGCAAGTTGTGGAGAAACATCGTGCTCCAGATGTTGAGACCCAGCCCCGTCAGAGTGTCAGTAGCTCCCAGGAAATGGAAGGTGCTGTCCTCCCTCAGGATGACAGCATTCCAGCTCCAACCACTGACTCGCCAACCATGCACCATACACAGTACACACCCCAGCCACCAGTGACTACTTCCACCATATCTGGTCCAGGGCATCGTCATACGCTGTCTGCCCCCCTAACACAGCAGCCCTCAAGCAGCCTTGCTTTAGGCACTGAGACCTCATTGAGGAGGAGCAGCAGGCGTGGGAGGGGAATGAGCACAAGGGGGGGGGGGGGGGAGGAATGTCAGGGAAGTCCCAGTAAGAGGTGACACAATCTTGTGCAGATGCAAAGCTCAAGAATGTGGAGACATGGAAATCGTTGTGTTTAAAAAATTATAAACAATACATTATAAACGCACTTTATTGTTTAGTTTGGTTTTGTTTGTTCATTGTATCATTTGGTGTTGTTGGAGGGGGGGTTATTGTTTGCTAGTTTTAATAAAAATGTTACTTTGACCTTTGCCATTGGTGTCGTGTCTCTCATTTCAGAATTCAGTGTAGATGAGCCTTTATGGTGGCACAGAGTCGTGAGTCTTAGCTGCATCCCCACTTTCCCCATTCAAGCAAAGCGGTCCATTATGAGCTGGCGATGTGTGACTCTTGCTGCAGCAGCATCTCCACGCTGCCTCCCCGAGGAGGGGGTGGTTCTGTAATCGATGCCTCGCCAGGCTCCTCTTCATCATCCTCCTCCACCTGAGGTGCATCTGCAATTCCCACTGGCAATGCCTGGCCCCTCTTATGGCTAAGTTATGTAGCATGCAGCACACCACAAAATTCGGAGACCTGTTGAGGAGAGTATTGAAGACTGCCTCCAGAACGGTCCAGGCATCAGAAGCACTGCTTCAGCACGCCAATTGTCTGTTCAATGATGTTGCAGGTAGTTGCATGGCTGTCATTGTAGTGCTGCTTGGCTTCTGTGATGGGGTTGTGGAGGGGTCATGAGCCAGGTGGCTAGGCCAAATCCTTTGTCCCCGATCAGCCAGCCGTGCCCTTGCCTTTGTCGCTGAAACATTTGTGAGTCACTGCTCTCACGCAAGATGAAAGCATCATGTGTGCTCCCAGGATAGCGGGCATTCACTGCCAGAATGCGCTGTGTGTGGTCGATCACCAGCTGCATGTTTAGGAAGTGGTATCCCTTTCCGTTTCTGAATACCTCTGCGTTGTGTATCGTTGCTCGCAAGACGACGTGTGTGCAGTCAATGGCTCCTTGAACCCGCGGGAAGCCTGCAATTCAGCCAAACCCTAAAACACTCTCATTCTGGCTGTCCCTGCTCATAGGGAACTTTATTAAGTCCATTCTGTGTGCGTACAGAGCCCTTGCAACCTGGCGAATGCAGCAATGTGCAATGTGCTGAGAGATGCTACATACATTCCCTGCTGCTGCCTGGAAGAAGCCGGAGGCATAGAAGGCCATCGCCACAGTCACCTTCACTGCGACAGGCAGCACAGTCCTGTTGGCCCTTGTAGGCTGTAGGTCTGCCTGTAGGAGTTGGCATATCTCTGTCATTATTTCCTTTCGGAAGCACAGCCTACTGACGCACTGCGCCTCAGCGAGCTGGAGGTATGAGCGATGGTCCCTGTGAAGCCGTGGTGGGTAAGGTCTCCTCCCCAGATGTCTTCAACCTCTCATCATCCGTGGGCCGACATGACCAAGAGCCATTCTTCTAGCTTGAAGCCGCCTGCCAATAGCAACCAGCATGATACACTGGCGAACTAGTATTGCCCACATTGAAATCTCTCACTGACCTTGTAAGCAAAGTATCATGGCAAATAAAAATGCCGTTTGCAACTCGGAGCCTCATGCAGCATTGTGTGTGCAACTGTAGCACTCAATTACAACTGCAATGTCTGATCCTCTAGCCTCCATTTAAATGTGCCGCCAATACTGCCTACTGCACCCTGGGAACGCCTGTTTTTTCAGACATTTTCTGGGGTGGGCGTTAAATGAGGTGAAAGGGCGCTAGCGTAGTATTGCACAACGACTGATGTCATCATCTCACTAAAAATGGATGACAATGTGGACCGCTTCCCTTATCTCGGGAGCCTCCTATCAACAAAAGCAGGCATTGACGACGAGATCCAACACCGCCTCCAGTGCGTCAGTGCAGCCTTCGGCCGCCTGAGGAAAAGAGTGTTTGAAGACCAGGCCCTCAAAACTGTCACCAAGCTCATGGTCTACAGGGCTGTAGTAATACCCACCCTCCTGTATGACTCAGAGACATGGACCATGTATAGTAGACACCTCAAGTCACTGGAGAAATACTACCAACGATGTCTCCGCAAGATCCTACAAATCCCCTGGGAGGACAGACGCACCAACGTCAGCGTCCCCGACCCGGCCAACATCCCAGCATTGAAGCGCTGACCACACTTGATCAGCTCCGCTGGGCAGGCCACATAGTCTGTATGCTAGACACGAAACGCCCAAAGCAAGCGCTCTACTCGGAACTCCTTCACGGCAAACGAGCCAAAGGTGGGCAGCGGAAATGTTACAAGGACACCCTCAAAGCCTCCCTGATAGAGTGCAACATCCCCACTGACACCTGGGAGTCCCTGGCCAAAGACTGCCCTAAATGGAGGAAGTGCATCCGGGAGAGCGCTGAGCACCTCGAGTCTCGTCGCCGAGAGCATGCAGGAATCAAGCGCAGGCAGCGGAAAGAGCGTGCGGCAAACCAGTCCCACCCACCCCTTCCCTCAACGACTATCTGTCCCACCTGTGACAGAGTCTGTGGTTCTCGTATTGGACTGCAGAGCCACCTAAGAACTCATGTTAAGAGTGGAAGCAAGTCATTCTCGATTCCGAGGGACTGCCTATGATGATGATGATGATGATGAAAAATGGATGGCGGGGCGGTAAGTTTTTGCGCCGCCGTAAATCTACCGGCCAGGCGGTAAATCCTGGGCGCCCGCCCAAAAACAGCATTTACCGCCCCACCGGGGTGCAAACTGTGGCATAAAACAGCCAACGTTTTTTTTTATTTATTTGTTATGTTAAATGTATTTTTTATATGATCCCCATTCATGCTTATGGGGATTCCGTACATATGGAATCCGAGCGGCGCTTGCGTAGACATGTGTAGCGGCCCAGGAATGCAAATCTCCATGGATCGTGAGGCAGAAGATAAGTTCGTAGATTTTTTGTTGGTCTGAGGCATCCGCCTGCGGGAAGCCTCCGATTGCAAATTCAGTCCCTTTGTTTTTTGTGCAATTTAAATGTTTGACCACCAAACTTATACATATGTCTCTTTATTCTTTGAAATGTTTAAATCTACTGTAACCAGCAATTATAACTAGCCACTATCTCTTACCTCTCCCCAAATCCCGACAGTGTCCCTGATGTCGTTCTTACAGTAGGAGAGCTGCCGGATGCAGTTATTCACAGCAACACTGCTCTTGCCAGGAGCCAGGTCTTCCTCTGCCATTTCCACCCAACCCAGGGATCGCACGGCAAAACACTGCAATTTAAATAATTGGGAATTAATGTTCCAAAATACTACATGGTTCTAACATTGAAAATGTTTAGTAACGTGATTAAGATCAAAAAGGCACAGTTCACAGTTCAAAACTTTTTTCATCAACTACAATACATCAAGATTAAAGACTTCCCCATATCAGTCTTGATACCAAGCTGGTTCAGACTTGAACTGTTACTGAAAGACCGATTGTCAATAAAAGCCATCCGAGATCTGTAAATAAATTATCAAATCCCTCAGCTCTCAAAAAAAGAACCAGTCTGTAACAAGGCAAAATCATGAGGGGGTATATTTGCAATTGGTGACTGCTGGAAAGAAACACAACTTCAACATTTTAGAGCTGAGGCAGAAGCATTGTTAATCTGTTTGAGAAAGTACTCCTTAGTACTGTACGCAAAACCTCTTGCTAATGGAATCAGAGTTAACAAACTAATTGTACAGCCGATCAAATACAACAAAAGTCACACAACACAGACTGAAACGTAATGTATGGCTACAAGGACACCCTCAAAGCCTCCCTGATAAAATGCGACATCTCCACTAACACCTGGGAGTTCCTGGCCCAAGACTGGCCTAAGTGGAGGAAGTGCATTCGGGAGGGCGCTGAGCACCTCGAGGCTCAACGCCGAGAGCAAGCAGAAATCAAGCGCAGGCAGCGGAAAGAGCATGCGGCAAACCAGTCCCACCCACCCCTTCCCTCAACGACTATCTGTCCCACCTGTAACAGAGTCTGTGGTTCTCGTATTGGACTGTTCAGCCACCAAAGAACTCACTTTAGGAGTGGAAGCAAGTCTTCCTCGATTCTGAGGGACTGCCTATGATGATGAGGGTTCCCCATTTAAAAATAAACTGTTAGGGCAGTACATGCTTAAGCTTTTAAAAAAAAAATATTTCTTGGGGATGTGGGTGACGCTGACTAGGCTAGCATATATTGCCCATCCCTAATTACCTGAGAAGGTGAGCCACCTTCTTGAGCCGCTGCAATCCGTGTGGTGAAGGTACTCCCATAGTGCTGTTATGGAGGCAGCTGCAGGATTTTGACCCAGCGATAAAGAAACGGCGATATATTTCCAAGTCAGGATGGTGTGTGACTTGGAGGGGAACTTGCAGGTGATGGTGCTGCCATGTACCTGCTGCCCTTGTCCTTCTAGCTGGTACAGGTCGCGGGTTTGGGAGGTGCTGCCGAAGAAGCCTTGGTGAGTTGCTGCAGTGCATCTTGTAGATGGTGCATTCTGCAGCCACGGTGCGCGGTGGCGAAGGGAGTGAATGTTTAAGGTGGTGGATGGGGTGCCAATCAAGTGGGCTGCTTTGTCCTGGATGGTGTCGAGCTTCTTGAGTGCTGTAGGAGCTGCACTTATCCAGGCAAGTGGAGAATATTCCATCACAATCCTGACTGTGTTTTGTAGATGGTGGAAACATAGAAAATAGGTGCAGGAGTAGGCCATTCGGCCCTTTGAGCCTGCACCACCATTCAATAAGATCATGGCTGATCATTCACCTCAGAACTCCTTTCCTGCTTTCTCTCCATACCCCTTGATCCCTTTAGCCGTAAGGGCCATATCTAACTCCCTCTTGAATATATCCAATGAACTGGCATCAATAACTCTCTGCGGTAGGGAATTCCACAGGTTAACAACTCTCTGAGTGAAGAAATTTCTCCTCATCTCAGTCCTAAATGGCTTACGCCTTATCCTTAGACTGTGACCCCTGGTTCTGGATTTCCCCAACATCGGGAACATTCTTCCTGCATCTAACCTGTCCAGTCCCGTCAGAATTTTATATGCTTCTGTGAGATCCCCTCTCATCCTTCTAAACTCCAGTGAATACAGGCCCAGTCAATCCAGGCTCTCCTCATATGTCAGTCCTGCCATCCTGGGCTTTGGGGAGTCAGGAGGTGAGACACTCGCCGCAGAATACCCAGCATCTGACCTGCTCTTGTTGCCATGTTATTTCTGCGGCTGGTCCAGTTAAGTTTCTGGTCAATGGTGCCCCCCCAGGATGTTCATGGTGGGGAATTCGGCGATGGTAATGCCATTGAATGTCATGGGGAGGTGGTTAGACTCTCGCTTGTTGGAGATAGTCATTCCTGGCACTTGTGTGGCGTGAATGTTACTTGCCACTTATCAGCCCAAGCCTGAATCTTGTCCAGGTCTTGCTGCACATGGGCATGTGCTGCTTCATTATCTGAGGAGTTGTGAATGGCATTGGACACTGTGCAGTCATCAACGAACATCCCTACTTCTGACCTTATGATAGAGGAAAGGTCATCGATGAAGCAGCTGAAGATGATTGAGCTTAGGACACTGCCCTAAGGAACTCTTGCAGCAGTGTCCTGGGGCTGTGATGATTGACCTCCAACAACCACAACCATCTTCCTTTGTGTTGGTTATTACTCCAGACAGTGGAACGTTTTCCCCTGATTCCCGCTGACTTCAGTTTAACTAGGGCTCCTTGATGTCACACTCGGTCAAATGTTGCCTTGATGACACTCTCACCTAACTTCTGGAATTCAGCTCTTTTGTCCATGTTTGGACCAAGGCTATAATAAGTTCTGGAGCCAAGTGTTCGGTGAGTAGGTTTTTGTTCTGCTGTTTGTGGACAGGACATACCTGGGCAGTTTTACACAGTGTTGGGTAGATGCCAGTGTTGTAGCTGTATTTTAACAACTTGGCTAGAAGTCTTCAGCACGACTGCCGGGATGTTGTTGGGCCCATAGCCTTTGCTGTATCCAGTGCGCTCAACCATTTCTTGATATCACGTGGAGTGAATCGAATTGACTGAACACTGGCTTTTGTGATGGTTGGTACCACAGGAGGAGGCCGATATGGATCATCCACTTGGCACTTCTGGCTGCGCCATCACTGAGGAAGGATGGGGATATTCTTCATAACCCAAGGTTAAAAAAAATTGTACTTTGATAGATTATTAATAGTAGAATCACATTAACAATTCTACTGTGAACAAATTCTAACCAAGGCAAATTGCTCTATTAAAGTATGGTTTTACAGTTAACCCTCGATGGAGACAAATTCCATTCTATTTGTTAAATATCATCAGCATAGGCAGTCCCTCGGAATCGAGAAGAACTTGCTTCCACTCCCAAAGTGAGTTCTTTGATGGCTGAACAGTCCGATACGAGAGCCACAGACCCTGTTACAGGTGGGACAGACCTTCGTCGAGGGAAGGAGTCGGTGGGGCTGGTTTGCCGCACGCTCCTTCGGCTGCCTGCGCTTGGCCTCTTCATGATCTTTGCGTTGAGACTCGAAGAGCTCAACGCCCTCCCGGATGCACTTTCTCCACCTCGGGCAGTCTTCGCCCAGGGTCTCCCAGGTGTCAATGGTGATGTCGCACTTTACCAGGGAGGCTTTGAGGGTGTCCTTATAATGTTTCCACTGTCCTCCTTTGGCTCGTTTATCATGAAGGAGCTCCGCATAAAGAATTTTCTTAGGGAGTCTCGTATCTGGCATCCGAACTATGTGGCCTGCCCAACGAAGCTGATCGAGTGTGGTCAGTGCTTCAATACTGGGGATGTTAGCTTGGTCGAGGAGACTGATGTTGGTGCGCCTGTCCTCCCAGGGGATTTGCAGGATTTTGCGGAGACATTGTTGGTGATATATCTCCAGTGACTTGAGGTGCCTTCAGATCCATACAGGAGGGCGGGTATTACTACAGCCGTGCAGATCATGAGCTTGGTGGTAGATTTGAGGGCCTGGTCATCAAATACTCTTTTCCTCAGATGGCCGAAGGCTGCACTAGTGCACTGGAGGCGATGTTGAATCTCCGCATCAATGTCTGCCTTTGTTGACAAGAGACTCCCGAGATATGGAAAATGGTCCACGTTGTCCAGGGCTGCGCCGTAGATCTTGACGATTGGAGGGCAGTACTGTGTGGCTGGGACAGGCTGGTGGAGAATCTTTGTCTTACGGATGTTTAGCGTAAGGCCATGCTTTCATATGCCTCGGTGAATGCATTGACTATATCCTGGAGTTCAGTCTCTGAATGTGCACAGATGCAGGCGTCGTCCGCATACTGCAGCTCAACGACAGAGGTTGGGGTGATCTTGGACCTGGCCTGGAGGCGGTGTAGGTTAAACAGCTTCCCACCTGTTCTGTAGTTTAGTTCCACTCCAGCGAGGAGCTTGTTGATTGTGAGATGGAGCATGGCGGCGAGGAAGATTGAGACGAGGGTTGGAGCGATGACGCAGCCCTGTTTGACCCCAGTCCGGACGTGGATTGGGTCTGTAATGGATCCGTTGGTAAGGATCACGGCCTGCAAGTCATCGTGAAGCAGGCGAAGGATGTTCACAAACTTTTGGGGGCATCCAAAACGGAGGAGGACGCTCCATAGACACTCACGGTTGACAGTGTCAAAGGCCTTTGTAAGGTCGAAAAAGGCTATGTATAAGGGCTGGCGCTGCTCCCTGCATTTTTCCTGCAACTGTCGCGCTGCAAAGATCATGTCTGTTGTGCCCCGTAGGGGACGAAATCCGTATTGTGATTCCAGGAGGAGCTCCTCGGCCACAAGGAGAAGACGATTGAGGAGAACTCTAGCGACAACTTTCCCAGTGGCTGATAGCAGGGAGATTCCTCTGTAGTTACCGCAGTCGGACTTGTCCCCTTTTTAAAAAATGGTCACAATCACTGCATCACAAACCCGGCATGCTCTCCTCCCTCCAGATGAGAGAGATGAGGTCATGTATCCACGCCAACAGCAGCTCTCCGCCATACTTTAGCGCCTCAGCAGGGATTCCATCCGCACCCGCAGCCTTGTTATTCTTCAGCTGTTTATGGCTTTGCCTACCTCGTGCAACGTTGGAATTTCACTGAGTTGGTGGCGGGTCGCATGTGCAGGATGGAGTCGAGAACACTCGAGTCAAAGGCAGAGTCTAGATTGAGGAAATCTTCAAAGTGCTCCTTCCATCGGGTCCTGACAGCCTCGGTGTCCTTGATGAGTGTTTCCCTGTTCTTGGCCAGGAGTGGGGTAGGGCCTTGGGAGTTTGGACTGTAGGTGGCCTTGACTGCAGCGAAGAATCCTCGCATATCGTGGCTGTTGGCCAGTTATTGTATCTCCTGTGCTTTCTCCATCCACCACCTGTTCTTTAGGTCCCGGGTTTTTTGTTGGACCAGAGCCTTGAGCCATCTGTAATGTTGTTTTGCAGCTCCCGAGTTGGGTTGTTGCTTAAGGCTCAGAAATGCTTTGGGCTTGTGATTTATTAGTTCTTCGATCTCCTGATCATTTTCATCAAACCAGTCCTGATGTTTTCTGGTTGAGTGGCCAAGTGTCTCTTCACAGGTACTAGTTATAGAGGCCTGGAGGGCAGACCAAGCGCTGTGGGCATTCAGCATCTCAGGGTCATCAAGGCATGCCACATTGGCTGTGAGGCGCTGGCTGTATAGGGCTCTCTTAGCTTGGTCTCTAAGTGCCCCGGCATTAACTTTTTTGCGGAACTGCTTCTGCTGCCCAATCTGTTTTGGGGCAATGTTAATGTTGATGATGGATCGAATTAGGCAGTGGTCCGTCCAGCAGTCGTCAGCTCCTGTCATGGCACGGGTGATGCGCACATCCTTGCGATCCCTGGCTCGGACGGTGACATAGTCAAGCAGGTGCCAGTGTTTGGAGGAAGGGTGTTGCCACGATGCCTTATATTTTTCCCTCTGGCGGAACAGGGTGTTGGTGATGAGGAGTTCATGTGTTAGACATTTTGTCAGGAGTAGGGTACCGCTGGAGTTGGTTTTCCCTACCCCGTCTCTGCCAATCACACCTCCCCAGAGGGCTGTGTCTTTGTCGACCCTGGCATTAAAATCACCCAGGAGGATCAATTTATCGCCCGTGGGGACGCGGGACAAGGATGTCTCGAGGTTGGAATAAAAACTTTCTTTAGTCTCATCCGTTGCATCGAGTGTAGGGGCGTACGCACTGATGACTGTGGTGCATTGGTTCCGGGATAGGGTAATACGAAGAGTCATGAGGCATTCGTTAACCCCACAGGGGGAGTCTTTGAGGCGGTCGACCAGCTCATTCTTGACGGCAAAGCCGACTCCATGAAGGCAGCGTTCTGCCTCTGGTTTCCTTTTCCAGAAGAAGGTATAACCTCCACCATGTTCCTTCAACTGGTCTTCCCCTGCCCGCCGGGTCTCGCTTAGGGCGGAGATGTCAATGTCAAAACGTCCGAGTTCCTGGGCAACTATGGCGATGCGGTTCCGGCCTGTTGCTGTTGGGATTGTCCATGACGGTCCTGACGTTCCAGGTCCCGAACTTCATACTGACGAAGTGGAAGATGCCTGTGCGTGAGTTTTTTAACGTGGGGTGGCCGCTGCACACTGGCAACCACACGGGCTTAGCTGAACAAGGTCTTGGTCCAGTGGCAAGGGACAGCTCTATAAACCTAATTGCCTACGGTGAAGTGTTGACCGCAAGCTCGGTGCCAAGTAGCGCCATTGATGGGAGATGGCCCGAGGCTTGGTTGGGGGGCAGGCATTAGGAAGGTGACTTCCAAAGTTATTTTAAAAGTTAAAAGTTGATAAAGATTCCCAATTTATTTAAAAAGTTTCTAAGAGTTGTTAAAAAGTCAAGGATGTAGAGCAGCCCCAGCAGGATAATAAATAAACGTTACCTTGCAGTTGCTGAAGGGACCCCACGCCGGCTGAAAGGACTGCACACCTGCCCACACCTGTCCCTGTGGTCGCACACCAGGTATTCATTGTGCTGACAGATTTGGAGGGACATGGAACCGGCCGAAGTGACTCTACGCCGGCGCTGAACCGGCCGAAGGGACCACGACGGTGGCGTTCAACCCAATGTTTTAAACTTCTAACCAACTTTTAATTAATTTTTAAACTTTTAATCAACTTTTAAACTTTTTAAACAATTTGGGAGAACTTTTAAAACTTACATTTTATTTATTAAATATAGCTAAATGTTGACCTGTCATTGTTTCCAACTTCTTTTTTGATAGCTATTGAGTATGATATAATTAAAAGGAAAAAATTCTGGAAATACACATCTGGTTCATCTGTATTGGCAAAAAGAGGCACGTTGACAGGTAGACCCTTCGTCATAACTGTTCCAACTAATTTCTCATCTACAGTACTATAGTTACAGCATAAAGACAAAACCATTTTGTTTTCAGAATGAAGGATTAGTGTCCAAACCAGAGTTTGGCTTGTGGCACAGAGACAATGGCATTGTTCCAAGATCCCAAAATGCTCATCGTTATATGTAGTTCATGGGGAAGCAGCAGTGTCATCAGTGCTTTTTTATTTTCTATTTCAACAAAAGTAGTAACTTGTTAACTAGCAGCTTCAATAATTTAACAGCATAAATATATCCACAGATGCTGTCAATCAGTACAGCACTGGTGAAATGTGACCATCACCAAGGAGAAAGTCTGCTAATGTTAACTGCTAGATGTTGAACCTGCTACTGGAAAACAAACACTTCAGTGAGATGAAAACCCATTTATAGCAGGATGAACGAGACATTTATAGAATTCTGCAGCATTAGGCCAGCCTTTACCCCCTCCCTCATGAAAAAATACACTGTATGCTAGTCTTTTAACACATTTAAGTACAACAGTATATCTATGTATCTAAATACCATTTATTTTCATGATTTCAACTGCAGTTAGAAAGGAACTCCGTCAAAATGGTACCATTCACAAAAAGATCTTTGGTAACTTAAGGTGTCATTAAATTACATTAAACAGACCAAGAACAAATCACTCAAGTTCACAGTGGTTCTGCAGAACTAATCTACAGCGTCTCAGAGAGCTCAACACAACTCCCAGTTGGAGTACCAATGAACTAAAATGTGTGGGAAATGCTAAATGAATATCCTGCACATTGAGCAGTAGTGAGAGAAACTGCAGCAATTGGCTGGAGGAGTTTAATCACAAATATGCATCTATTATTACATTTGTTCTTGAATTGTGGGTGACACTGACAAAGCTACAATTATTGCCCATCTGTAGTTGCCCAGAGGTGGTGGTGGGCCTTTTCCTGGTGCTCCCATGACAATGTTAAGTACAGGATATTGACCCAGTGATGAAGGAATGGCTACATATATCCAAGTCAGGATGGTGTGTGACTTGGAAGGGAACTTGGAGATGGTGTTCCTATGTCATTGCTGCTCTTGTCCTTCTTGGTGGTAGGGATCACAGAAAAGGGAGGTGATGTTGAAGTAAGCTTGGTGAGTTGCTGCAGAGCATCCTGTAGATCATACTGCAGCCAGAATCTGCTTATGATGGAGGAATTGGAAACTGATTTCAATGGCAGGAGCACCAATCAAGAAAACTGCTCTGTTCGAGACTGCATCAAGTTTCTGGGATGATGTTGTAGCCTCGCCCATCTAGAGGAGTTGATGGGTATTCCATTACACTCCTGACTGGAGCTTTGGAGATTGTGGAGAGGCTTTAAGGCGTCAGGTGAGCCCTCTTCCCAAAGCACCCTACTCTTGTAGCCACTGTATTTATATGGCTGATCTAATTAAGCTTCTGGCTAATGGGGACCCCTCCAAGAGATGCTGATGGTGGGGGCTCAACAATGACATTGCTGTTGAAGGTCGGGGAAGATGGCTCAGCTGTCTTGTATTCAAGATAGGCATTACTTGGACTTGCATGGCCTGAATATTACCCAAGTGTCAAATAATGACCGCGGCTGTGAAGATTGGCATCTAACAACCTGTTTGTTTTGGATTTTGGCAATCTTCGACATTAATTGGGTAGTCAATGTCATGGCTGTACTGGAATGTATTGGCTAGGGGAAATGCACTGGTCATCAGCACTACAGCCAGGATGCAGTCAGGTCCAATAAGCTTAGATGTGTCCATTGCACACAATTTGGAAAAAAATTGGAGCTGGGAAACGTGGACTGCCCATATTCTCAGTTACACTGAAGGAATGGCTGTGTGGTTTGGACATAAAACTCCCAACTGCTCAGGGTTCCAGCTTTGGGTTCTAAGTGTCCCAAAAAGTGTTCCACGTTTGCATTCCAACTTTAGTATCACAAAAAAGCAGAAACCACTTTGTTGCAATACTAAAGTTGCTACTAAAGGCCTCAATTTTGGCCCAGCCCATTTTCAGGCGCACTTACCGGAGTTGCGCCGCTTTTCTCCGTTCCTAAGTGCGCCGAAAAATTTCCTTCCCACTTTGGTCACTGTCCGGCCTCTTCCCTGGAGTCACACAGCGTGGCCAGTCGAGTTGGGGGTGGAGCCAGCGAAAGCTGTGCCGGGGCGTCTGCACATGTACAGTGGAGTGTTGCGTATGCGCAGTAGCTCCTCGCCCCCAGCGTCTCCATGTGCTTGCTGTAGCCACTCTGTGGGACCCAATGCTGGCCAGTTGAATCGCTCCCGCCCCTAGCCCAAGCCGAGTGGCCTTCCGGTGCATTTTCGCCCGCCCCTATCCCAGGCCGAGTGGCCTCCCGGTGCATTGTCGCCCGCCCCTACCCCAGGTCAAGTGGCCTCCCGGTGCATTGTCGCCCGCCCCTATCCCAGGCCAAGTGGCCTCCCGGTGCATTGTCGCCCGCCCCTACCCCAGGCCAAGTGGCCTCCCGGTGCATTGTCGCCCGCCCCTACCCCAGGCCAAGTGGCCTCCCGGTGCATTGTCGCCCGCCCCTATCCCAGGCCAAGTGGCCTCCCGGTGCATTGTCGCCCGCCTCTACCCCAGGCCAAGTGGCCTCCCGGTGCATTGTCGCCCGCCTCTACCCCAGGCCGAGCGGCCTCCCGGTGCATTGTCGCCCGCCCCTACCCCAGGCCGAGTGGCCTCCCGGTGCATTGTCGCCCGCCCCTACCCCAGGCCGAGTGGCCTCCCGGTGCATTGTCGCCCGCCCCTACCCCAGGCCAAGTGGCCTCCCGGTGCATTGTCGCCCGCCCCTATCCCAGGCCAAGTGGCCTCCCGGTGCATTGTCGCCCGCCTCTACCCCAGGCCGAGCGGCCTCCCGGTGCGATTTCTCAAAGATCGATCGCACCAAGAGGCCACTCGGCCAGGGCTAGGGGCAAGCAGGAGAACTGATAGAAATCTTTGACAGGCAGGAGCACTATCCCTGGCCGAGTGGCCTCCCACACCGGCTGGCCCGCTGCTTTCCCGTGTCGAGTTGGAAGATGAAGGTAGGACTGACTTCAATTTTTTATTTCTTATTGAATTCTTATTACTTTTGTTTGCAAGGTTTGATAGTTTGTAAGATTTGGTGGTTAAGGTGCAGGTCCTCTCCGCTTCCAGCCCCTATCCCAGGCCAAATGGCCACCCGCATGTACCTACCTGCGTCGATTTCTTTAACTCTCCGCAAGGGTGTTCTGAAGTGGCCACATACGCTGGCCTAAGTAGATTTGGAGTAACTATTAGCTGACCAAAGTTGCCTAAATGGGCAGAACTGGCATAGGTGGCTGGTAACGCGCCCTTTCGAGAAAAAAAACTAAACTAAAAAAATCGTAACTAACTCAGTTATACTGGTGCAAATTGATTGGGAAAAATGAAGAGTTTTAAGTTACGCCAGAAAAACCAAGTCACTCCAAAAACAAACGGAGCAACTCCTGGCCAAAATTGAGTCCAAAGATACAAAAGTTAAATGCATCCTAAGTGAAAGGACTGCAATATCAATGTTGAACTAAAAAGATAAACTGCAAATATTGTCACTGCAAATACAAGTTCAAACCAAATGATACCCATCATCATAGGCAGTCCCTCGAGTCGAGGATGACTTGCTTCCACACCAAAATGTTCACAGGTGTTTCAATGAAGGACCCAATATTCCAGGTCCCGAACTAAATCTTAAAGGGTAGAAGATGCCATGCATAGATTTTTTTAATGTGCGGTGGCCGTTGCACACCAGCCACTACACGGGCTTGACAGAGCTAGGTCTTGGTCCAGTGGCAAAGGTTAACCAAGACGACTGGAGACCTGCTCTGCTGCACGGACCTAGTGCGCACACAAATCGCAGTGTGGGCTGGCCCGTGCTGGCCCTCGCCTTTTCTGGGCCCCGAACTCACGCCTCTCCTTGGCCCCGATCACATCCCTCTACAATCTCTCGCCGCTCCTGCAGTACCTGCCCACGCTCCAATCAGCGACCTGGAACTGGGTGATGTCCAATCCAGTCGCCCTCTTCGCTGCCGTTGCTCTCCTGCTCCAGCAAGCTGCTCCCTGGAGTGGTATGCCACCACACACTGCTCCTTCCGCTCCCTGGCCTGCTCAGATGGTGTTCGCTGAAGGTATCAAATGATACAGGCAGTATAAGATGGTTGTGAGATTATGATTACACAATGCTGCCATCAAGTGGGCATCAGTTGTCATTGAGCCAGATTTTGCTGCAGCAGGGCATCCAACAGTGTCTGTTATTAGTCAAATAAGGTACAGAAAGAGAAATAAAGAGAGGTAAAGAAAGATTGGATTAAGCGAGAGCAAAGAGACAGAGAGGAAAAGAAAACAATTTTTAACATTTAAAATCTCCCTAAAACCTGAATGACTAAGAATCCGCACCTGTAAGAATTAATTTTCAGTGCCAGAGGTTGCTTGGCAATAATTATCATGTTGTTAAAAGGTTACTTGCACTAATTAGCGCCCCAAATATCTGCAGTGGGTTTAGTTCGTATCTACCACACAAATACAGCAACTTCATGACATTCACTGCACGTCATTGGTGAGGCAGGCAGCGAAATCCCATTTTCGAGAAGCCAACAGCGGAGCGACACAACTCGGACAACAACTTTTGGGAATTGCCATTTAACCGAGCATCTGCCCTCACCTGAAATGAGCGCCATTAGGTTCACTGTTATTTTGACAGGGAATTTATGGCCCAATATTGAATAATGGCAATATGTCTGTCCACAAACCATACAACTTACTTTATGTTTTCATTCAGTTTACTTCAACGAGATTGGTCATTTTAACGATCAACATTTCTGTGCAATATCATCCTTTCAGTTAATAATCATCACTCCAAGTTCAATATCACAAGTGCTGATCCTTCAACTATGATTCTCATGGCAAAAACAAACTTATAATATAAATAAATTCCCAAGTGAGGTGAAAACTGCAGCTCCAAATAGGGCTAGATTTTTCACATTGAGTACAGTGGGCGGAAAATCTAGCCTGTATAAATCTGCTGTTTGTAACCCAATACATTGATTGGACAAAGCAAATTGGCCAGGGTAGCCTTGCAGAAGAGGTCATAGAGTGTATCCAGGATAGTTTCCTTGAACAGTATGTTACAGAACCAACCAGGGAGCAGGTTATCTTAGATCTGATATTGTGTAATGAGACAGGATTAATAAATGATCTCGTAGTAAAGGATCTTCTAGGAATGAGTGATCATTGAAATTAAAATTCAGTTGGGGGTGAGAAAGTTGGTTCTCAAACCAATGTCCTCAGCTTAAATAAAGGAGATTGCAAAGGTATGAGGGCAGAGTTGGCTAAAGTTGCCTGGGAAAATAGATTAAAGTTTGGGACGGTTGATGAGCAGTGGCAGATATTTAAGGAGATATTTCATAACTCGCAACAAGAATATATCCCAATGAGAAGGAACGACTGTAAGAGAAGGGATAAGAATCCGTGACTAACTAAGGAAATAAGGGAAGGTATCAAATTAAAAACAAGGGCATACAATGTGGCCAAGATTAGTGGGATGCCAGAGGATTGGGAAACTTTTAAAAGCTAGAAAAGAACGACTAAAAAAATGATAAAGAGAGGGAAGATAGATTATGAGAGTAAACTAGCACGAAATATGTGGCCCAAGTTTTGGATGTCCTCCCAGAACGCCGCACACCAAGAGGCCCGCCTATTTTTTTAGAATAAAAAAGCGCCTAAAACTTACCTCGCGATTCTCCAAGTCCAGCAGGCCTGTTTCACAGTCAACGCAGCGCAACACAAACAGCTGGGGGCGGAGCTACAGCCCTGCGCCAAAAAGAGTGCCGTCACCCGCGCGCATGCGCAATGGAGGCTGTGCGCGTGCGCAGTAGCTCCTGGACCTCCCAGTGCGTCCCGTCTCCAGGCGAACCTATCCCTGGCCGAAGGAACGTTGCTTCTATCCCAGGCCGAGTGGCCTGCCTGCCCTTACCTCATCGGCGGCGGGGCCCGCCCGACCAGCAGCTCTTCGGTGGCGGACCCCGCCCGAGCACCTCCTCGGTGGCGGGGCCCGCCCGAACACTGCCTCGGTGGCGGGGCCCGTCCGACCAGCACTGAGTCGTCGGCAGGCCCCGCCCGAACATCTCATCGTCGGCAGGGCCCGTCCAAGCATCTCATCGTCGGCAGGGCCCGCCCGAGCATCTCGGCGGCGGCAGGCCCCGCCCGAGCATCTCATCGTCGGCAGGCCCCGCCCGAGCATCTCATCGTCGGCAGGCCCCGCCCGAGCATCTCATCGTCGGCAGGCCCCGCCCGAGCATCTCATCGTCGGCAGGCCCCGCCCGAGCATCTCATCGTCGGCAGGCCCCGCCCGAGCATCTCATCGTCGGCAGGCCCCGCCCGAGCATCTCATCGTCGGCAGGCCCCGCCCGAGCATCTCGGCGGCAGCAGGCCCCGCCTGAACATCTCATCGTCGGCAGGCCCCGCCCGAGCATCTCATCGTCGGCAGGCCCCGCCCGAGCATCTCATCGTCGGCAGGCCCCGCCCGAGCATCTCGGCGGCGGCAGGGCCTACCCGAGCATCTCATCGTCGGCAGGGCCTACCCGAGCATCTCATCGTCGGCAGGCCCCGCCCGAGCATCTCGGCGGCGGCAGGGCCTACCCGAGCAGCTCTTCAGCAGGCTGTTGGAGGGCTCCCGGTGCTGCAGTAGGTGAGTGGAACTTTAAATTTTTTATTTATTGATTGATTTTTTATTATTTTTTTTTGGATTGATTTATTGGTTGATTTATTGATGTATTTATCATTTATTATTGATGATGGCTCTTTATTGGTAAAAGTGAAGTGCTTTGTAAAGTCCCCTAACTTCCCCCCACCCCCACCATCTCTCGCTACCTGCGCCTAATTTATAAAGTGAAGGGAAGGTTTTTCTGAGCATACAAAAATCGACTCTTACGCCGTTCTAAGTTAGTTTGGAGTAACTTTTTGTTGCCTAAACTTGCAAAACAGGCGTGTAGCTGGCAACGCCCCCTTTTGAAAAAAAAACTGTACTAAAACGCAACTATTCTAACTAACTAGAACAGGAGCAAACTAAATGCCGAGAATTGCGATTTCTTAGATATTCCATCCTAAACTAGTTGCTCAAAAAAAATAGGAGCAACTCACGCTGAAACTTGGGCCCATAAAAACAGATTAGTAAGAGTTTCTACAGGTACATAAAAAGGAAAAGAGTGGCTAAAGTAAATGTTGGTCCCCTGGAGGATGAGACTGGGAAATTAATAATGGAGAACAGGGAAATGGCAGAGACGTTGAACAAATATTTTGTATCGGTCTTCACAGTCGAAGACACTAAGTACTGGGCTTGAAATTCCGATCGATGCCTTCCCGCGGGCAAACGAGTGAAAAAGGGAAAAAAGATGCACACTTACCTGTTGCTGCTGTGCCCGTTCGAACTTCCGAGCCTGAGGTCTCTTGTGACTGCACATCGCAGAGCGTGCATGTCTGGACGTGCACAGGCTGAGAGCTGGAGACACATGGCTCTGAGCAGCCAATCAGGTGTAGTATATTTTCATTCATAGTAATAGGAGTTCTGTAAGTCCGGAACTCCTATTACTATGAATGAGAAAGCCCCCCACCCAAACACCCAAAACACAATAAAAAATAAAAAATACACTACATATTTAAGATTCATTTAATTAAAGTTCTTATAAACAAAAAATATTTTCCGGACTTTTTAAATAGTTTTATTAATTATGCCTTAAAATAAACTTACCGTAACAGGGAGGGGTTTTAACAATAAAATGTGTTTTTATAACTTTATTTTAAAATGCTTTTGTATATTTTTAAACACTTGTGCCTGTAAAAGTAGGCTATACACCTGTTTTTTCAGGCGCAAGATTTTTGAGGACATTTGCTGGGCAAGATATCCATAAATATCGTAAATCTTGCCCTGCAAGTGTCCTCGCTCCCGATCTGCGGATGATCTGTTCAGCCAGAAACCTCACAGATTGGAAAAGCCGGTTTTCAGCGCATGCGCTTTGCCGGCTTTTCCGATGCCTTCCCGGTTCCTTAGAAACTTCATACGGACCCAGGACATCGGAATTTCAGCCCCACTAAAAACATCCCAATCAGAGATAATCAAGGGGCTGTAGGGAGGGAGGAACTTAATACAATCATCGATGAAATAGTACTCGGTAAAATAATGGGACTAAAGGCGGACAAGTCCCCTGGACCTGATGGCTTACATCCGAGGGTCTTAAAAGAGGCAGCAGAGATAGTGGGTGCATTGGTTGTAATCGACCAAAATTCCCCTATTATGTTACGCCCCTATTAAAAAAGGAGGCAGACAAAAAACAGGAAACTATAGAACAGTTAGTCTAACATCTGTCATTGGGAAAATGCTAGAGTCCATTATTAAGGAAGCAGTAGTGGGGCATTTGGAAAAGCATGATCCAATCAAGCAGAGTCAGCATGATTTTATAAAATGGAAATTGTGTTTGACAAAATTTCTGGAGTTCTTTCAGGATGTAACGAGCAGGGTAGATAAGGGGAAACCAGTGGACGTGGTGTATTTGGATTTCCAGAAGGCATTCGATAAGGTGCCACATAAGAGGTTACTGTACAAGATAAAAGTTAACGGGGTTGGGGGTAATATATTAGCATGGATAGAGGATTGGCTAACTAACTGAAAAGAGAGTCGGGATAAATGGGTCCTTTTCCAGTTGGCAAACAGTGACTAGTGGAGTGCCGTAGGGATTGGTGCTGGGTCCTCAACTATTTATAATCTATATTAATGACTTGGATGAAGGGACCAAGTGTAATGTAGCCAAGTTTGCTGATGATACAAAGATGGGTGGGAAAGCAGAGTGTGAGGAGGGCACAAAAAATCTGCAAAGTGATATAGACAGGCTAAGTGAGTGGGAAAAAATTTGGCAGATGGAGTATAATGTGGGAAAATGTGAGGTTATCCACTTTGGCAGAAATAATAAAAAAGCAAATTGTAATTTAAATGGAGAAAAATTGCAAAGTGCTGCAGTACAGAGGGACCTGGGGGTCCTTGTGCATGAAACACAAAAGGTTAGTATGCAGGTACAGCAAGTAATCAGGAAGGCAAATGGAACACTGGCCTTTATTGCAAGGAGGATAGAGTATAAAAGCATAGAAGTCCTGCTACAACTGTACGGGGGTATTGGTAAGGCCACACCTAGAGTACTGCGTACAGTTTTGGTCTCCGTATTTAAGGAAGGATATACTTGCATGGGAGGCTGTTCAGAGAAGGTTTACTAGGTTGATGCCGGAGATGAGGGGGCTGACTTATGAAGATAGCTTGAGTAGGTTGGGCCTATACACATTGGATTTCAGAAGAATGAGAGGTGATCTTTTTGAAACATATAAGATAATGAGAGGGCTCGACAAGGTGGATGTAGAGAAGATATTTCCATTCATAGGGAAACTAAAATTAGGGGACACAGACTCAGAATAAGGGGCTGCCCATTTAAAACTGAGATGAGGAAAAATTTCTTCTCTCATAGGGTTGTAAATCTATGGAATTCTCTGCCCTGGAGAGCTGTGAAGGCTGGGTCATTGAATATATTTAAGGCGGAGATAGACAGATTTTTGAGCGATAAAGGAATAAAGGGTTATGGGGAGCGGGCAGGGAAGTGGAGCCGAGTCCATGATCAGATCAGCCATGATCTTATTGAATGACGGAGCAGGCTCGAGGGGCCAAATGGCCGACTCCTGCTCTTATTTCTTATATTCTTACATTTACAGACAGGCTGGCCCAATTAATCAGTTGGCCCATTTTCCACAAAACAGCGATATATCTTTGTTAGAAGTGGTTGTCAGTGTACAGCTGATCATTAAGGGATCAAGTGATTTAGTGAACACCAGCTTTACCTGCCTTACTAACTCCTAGTTACCACCACCCTCCATGTTAGAAGCACTGGCTCATTGTACATTTGATTCTGTAGCAGAAGTATACTTGTGCCCTTGCCTTAATTTTGAGTGAAAGGAAAAACTGAAAAGGAAATTATATTAAATACAAAAATACAAGGAATCCAACCATTTGTTCCATAATAATGCTGCCTTTACAACAAAAGCAGTAACAATATTCAGGTGAATATTTGAACATTTACTTCAGTAATTCAAGGTCAATATAAATTTTAAAGAAAAAGAAAAAGCTAACATCAAACCTCAGTTTTACATAGTTATATTGTCAATGGGATAGAATCACCTTGACACTGCAAAATTATTTGATACAAAGCCACTTTCAAGCTCTTGAACTCTAGACTGACCTAACTCCCTCAAAGCATTAGCTGAAACAGCACAAACATTCAATTATTCAGCAGACTGCTGACCTCTACAATACATATATAGAATCTTGTATTAATGTTAGGGGAATAGCTACTGTTTTAATGATCCTGTTGGCAGTGTTAACACCTTGCTAGGATTAATACAGATCTGGACCCAGCTGAGTTCAAAAGAAATTCAGATTTTCAGCAGGGTACTTGAACTTCTATTATTTAAGAGTTAAATTAGATTATCTGCACAGTTTTAAAATAATTCACCAGTCAGAATAAATTTAAACCCACTGCTAGAATAAAGGGCACAATCACTGCGAGGACATCACAGGTTTCAATGGGCCCAAATTTCCCTCTCCGTTTTTTTTGGCGCACTTACCTGAGGTGCGCCAACTTTCTGCTCCCAAAACGGCACCGAAAAGGTAGCTCCGTATTCTCCCCGCTCCGCGAACCGTCCTAGGCCATGGCGTGGCGTGGCAAAAGCAGTGGGGGCGGAGCTAGGGCCGTGCTGCTGAAACAAAGCCGGCGGGGGGCGGGGCTAGGGCCCAGCGTCTGTAAGAGTGCCGGCAGTGTTGCGCATGCACGTTGGAGCGTCCGCGCATGCGCAGTAGCTCCTCCCATGATTGTGATGATGATGCCTGCAGCGTGGGATCCAACGCGTCCCACCCCTATCCCGGGTCGAGTGGCCTGCCGCACAGGCCGGCCACTGCCTTCCCGCGCTGAAGGCTACAAGAAACAGGTTGGTGGGGGGAAGAGTTTTGATCGGGGGAGCGGGGAAATAGTTTTGATCGGGAGGGTGGTGGGAGAAGAATCTTCAAAGATTTTTCAGTACTTCAATATCTAGCTATCTTTACTAAAAATTCCCTATCTGCAGTATCTTACAGCTCACCCACTACTGCATAGAATTCTAAAATATTACTAATTATCAGAGTCACATTACGCAATGCTGAACATCAAAATTTAAATTTACATTTTGACATGCTTTTTTTGTTAAGTCTAACATTTTAAATTTCTAAACCTAGGCAGGGCAATTCTTTGGTGCCGCAGAAGTCAAAATCCAATGTGATGTGATGCCACACACGAATCCATTAGGCGAGAGCGTTGGTGCTTTTGATCTATTATTTACAAATAAAACCCTCCCCTTGCTTAAGTGGCCCCTATACTTCAGCCTTCATCACAAATTCATTTTTACTCTTGTAAAAAAAAACATATTCAGTTTAATCAGGCTGATAGCACCTACACCCTGTCCAGTCTCGCTGCTTGAGCTTTAAAAAAATAGCATTCCTATCATAACACTGTCATTTGGAGGCTACCTGCGCTGATTTCTTAACTCTCCGCAAGGGTTTTCTGTGCGGCCACAAATGGCCACATACATCGGCCTAAGTTAGTTTGGAGCAACTATTAGTTGTCCAAACTGGCTTAAATGGCCAAAACAGGCGTAGGTGGCTGGTAACGCCACCATTTGAAAAAAAAACTAAACTAAATCAAATCCTAACTAACTCACACTGGCACAAATTAAATACATAGAAATATAGAAAATAGGTGCAAGAGTAGGCCATTCGGCTCTTTGAGCCTGCACCACCATTCAATATGATCATGGCTGATCATGCAACTTTAGTACCCCATTCCTGCTTTCGTTCCATACTCCTTGATCCCTTTAGCTGTAAGGACCACATCTAACTCCCTTTTGAATATATCTAACGAACTGGCCTCAACAACTTTCTGTGGTCAAGAATTCCACAGGTTCACAATTCTCTGAGAGAAGAAGTTTCTCCTCATCTTGTTCCGAAAAGGCTTACCCTTATCCTTAGACTGTGACCCCTGGTTCTGGACTTCCCCAACATCGAGAACATTCTTCCTGCATCTAACCTGTCCAATCCTGTCAGAATTTTATATGTTTCTATGAGATCCCCTCTCATTCTTCTAAATTCCAGTGAATATAAGCCTAGTCGATACAGTCTTTCTTCATATGTCAGTCCTGCCATCCCGGGAATCAGTCTGGTGAACCTTCGCTGCACTCCCTCAATAGCAATAATGTCCTTCCTCAGATTAGGAGATCAAAACTGTACACAATATTCAAGGTGTGGCCTCACCAAGGCCCTGTACAACTGCAGTAAGATCTCCCTGCTTCTATGCTCAAATCCTCTCGCCATGAAGGCCAACATGCCATTTACCTTCTTCACCGCCTGCTGTATCTATGTGCCAACTTTCAATGACTGATGTACCATGACACCCAGATCTCGCTGCACCTCCCCTTTTCCTAATCTCCCACCATTCAGATAATATTCTGCCTCACATTTATCCACATTATACTGCACATTATAACCTCACATTTATCCACATTATACTGCATCTGCCACACGTTTGCCCACTCACCTAACCTGTCCAAGTCACCCTGCAGCCTTTTAGCGTCTCCCTCACAGCTCATACCGCCACCCAGCTTAGTGTCATCTGCAAACTTGGAGATATTACATTCAATTCCTTTATCTAAATCATTAATGTATATTGTAAAGAGCTGGGGTCCCAGCACTGAACCTTGCGGTACCCCACTAGTCACTGCCTGCCATTCTGAAAAGGACCCGTTTAGTCCTACTCACTGCTACCTGTCTGCCAACCAGTTCTCTATCCATGTCAATGCATTACCCCCAATACCATGTGCTTTAATTTTGCACACTAATCTCTTGTGTGGGACCTTGTCAAAAGCCTTTTGAAAGTTCAAATACACCACATCCATTCGTTCTTCCTTGTCCACTCTACGAGTTACATCCTCAAAAAAAATTCCAAAAGATTTGTCAAGCATGATTTCCCTTTCCTAAATCCTGGACTGATCCTGTCACTGCTTTCCAAATGCGCTGCTATTACATCTTTAATAATTGATTCCAACATTTTCCCCACTACCGATGTCAGGCTAACCGATCTATAATTCCCCGTTTTCTCTCTTCCTCCTTTTTTAAAAAGTGGGATTATATTAGCTACCCTCCAATCCATAGGAACAGATCCAGAGTTGATAGAATGTTGGAAAATGACCACCAATGCATCCACTATTTCTCGGGCCACTTCCTTAAGTACTCTGGCATGCAGACTATCAGGCCCTGGGGATTTATCGGTCTTCAATCCCATCAATTTCCCTAACACAATTTCCTGACTAATAAAGGAGTTCCTTCAGTTCCTCCTTCTCGCTAGACCCTCAGTCCCCAAGTATTTCCGGAAGGTTATTTGTGTCTTCCTTAGTGAAGACAGAATCAAAGTATTTGTTCAATTGGTCTGCCATTTCTTTGTTCCCAATTATAAATTCACCCGATTCAGACTGCAAGGGACCTACATTTGTCTTAGAAACATAGAAAATAGGTGCAGGAGTAGGCCATTCGGCCCTTCTAGCCTGCACCGCCATTCAATGAGTTCATGGCTGAACATGCAACTTCAGTACCCCATTCCTGCTTTCTCGCCATACCCCTTGATCCCCCTAGTATTAAGGACTTCATCTAACTCCTTTTTGAATATATTTAGTGAATTGGCCTCAACAACTTTCTGTGGTAGAGAATTCCACAGGTTCACCACTCTCTGGGTGAAGAAGTTTCTCCTCATCTCGGTCTTAAATGGCTTACCCCTTATCCTTAGACTGTGTCCCCTGGTTCTGGACTTCCCCAACATTGGGAACATTCTTCCTGCATCTAACCTGTCTAAACCCATCAGAATTTTAAACGTTTCTATGAGGTCCCCTCTCATTCTTCTGAACTCCAGTGAATACAAGCCCAGTTGATCCAGTCTTTCTTGATAGGTCAGTCCCGCCATCCCGGGATTCAGTCTGGTGAACCTTCGCTGCACTCCCTCAATAGCAAGAATGTCCTTCCTCAGGTTAGGAGACCAAAACTGCACACAATACTCCAGGTGTGGCCTCACCAAGGCCCTGTACAACTGTAGCAACACCTCCCTGCCCCTGTACTCAAATCCCCTCGCTATGAAGGCCAACATGCCATTTGCTTTCTTAACCGCCTGCTGTACCTGCATGCCAACCTTCAATGACTGATGTACCATGACACCCAGGTCTCGTTGCACTTCCCCTTTTCCTAATTGTCACCATTCAGATAATAGTCTGTCTCTTTGTTTTTACCACCAAAGTGGATAACCTCACATTTATCCACATTATACTTTATCTGCCATGCATTTGCCCACTCACCTAACTTATCCAAATCGCTCTGCAGCCTCATAACATCCTCCTCGCAGCTCACACTGCCACCCAACTTAGTGTCATCTGCAAATTTGGAGATACTACATTTAATCCCCTCGTCTAAATCATTAATGTACAGTGTAAACAGCTGGGGCCCCAGCACAGAACCTTGCGGTACTCCACTAGTCCCTGCTTGCCATTCTGAAAAGTACCCATTTACTCCTACTCTTTGCTTCCTCAATCCATGTCAGCACACTACCCCCAATCCCATGTGCTTTAACTTTGCACATTAATCTCTTGTGTGGGACCTTGTCGAAAGCCTTCTGAAAGTCCAAATATACCACATCAACTGGTTCTTCCTTGTCCACTCTACTGGAAACATCCTCAAAAAATTCCAGAAGATTTGTCAAGCATGATTTCCCCTTCACAAATCCATGCTGACTTGGACCTATCATGTCACCTCTTTCCAAATGCACTGCTATGACATCCTTAATAATTGATTCCATCATTTACCCACTACCGATGTCAGGCTGACTGGTCTATAATTCCCTGTTTTCTCTCTCCCTCCTTTTTTTAAAAAGTGGGGTTACATTGGCTACCCTCCACTCGATAGGAACTGATCCAGAGTCAATGGAATGTTGGAAAATGACTGTCAATGCATCCGCTATTTCCAAGGCCACCTCCTTAAGTACTCTGGGATGCAGTCCATCAGGCCCTGGGGATTTATCGGCCTTCAATCCCATCAATTTCCCCAACACAATTTCCCGACTAATAAGGATTTCCCTCAGTTCCTCCTCCTTACTAAACCCTCTGACCCCTTTTATATCCGGAAGGTTGTTTGTGTCCTCCTTAGTGAATACCGAACCAAACTATTTGTTCAATTGGTCCGCCATTTCTTTGTTCCCTGTTATGACTTCCCCTAATTCTGACTGCAGGGGACCTACGTTTGTCTTTACTAACCTTTTTCTCTTTACATATCTATAGAAACTTTTGCAATCCGTCTTAATGTTCCCTGCAAGCTTCTTCTCGTACTCCATTTTCCCTGCCCTAATCAAACCCTTTGTCCTCCTCTGCTGAGTTCTTAATTTCTCCCAGTCCCCGGGTTCGCTGCTATTTCTGGCCAATTTATATGCCTCCTCCTTGGATTTAACACTATCCCTAATTTCCCTTGTTAGCCACAGTTTGAGCCACCTTCCCCGTTTTATTTTTACGCCAAACAGGGATGTACAATTGTTGAAGTTCATCCATGTGATCCTTGAATGTGTGTCACTGCCTTTCCACCGTCAACCCTTTAAGTATCATTTGCCAGTCTATCCTAGCCAATTGACGTCTCATACCATCGAAGTTACCTTTCCTTAAGTTCAGGATCCTAGTCTCTGAATTAACTGTGTCACTCTCCATCTTAATGAAGAATTCTACCATATTATGGTCACTCTTCCCCAAGGGGCCTCGCACAACAAGATTGCTAATTAGTCCCTTCTCATTACACATCACCCAATCTAGGATGGCCAGCTCTCTCGTATGTTCTTCGACATATTGGTCTCGAAAACTATCTCTTATACAGTCCTGGAAATCCTCCTCCACCATATTGCTACCAGTTTGGTTAGCCCAATCTATATGTAGATTAAAGTCACCCATGATAACTGCTGTACCTTTATTGCACGCATCCCTAATTTCCTGTTTGATGCCATCCCCAACCTCACTACTACTGTTTGGTGGTCTCTACACAACTCCCACTAGCCTTTCTGCCCTTTGGTGTTCCGCAGCTCTACCCATACAGATTCCACATCATCCAATCTAAAGTCCTTCCTTACTATTGCGTTAATCTCCTCTTTAACCAGCAACGCTACCCCACCTCCTTTTTCTTTCTGTCTATCCTTCCAGAATATTGAATACCCCTGGATGTTGAGTTCCCAGCCATGGCACCCTGGAGCCATGTCTCCGTAATCCCAATTACATCATATCCGTTAACAGCTATCTGCGCAGCTAATTCATCCACCTTATTACGCATGCTTCTCGCATTCAGACACAAAGCCTTCAGGCTTGTTTTTTTTAAATACTCTCTTTGTCCTTTTAGAATTATGTTGTAATATGGCCCTTTTTGATTTTTGCCTGTGATTTCGCTGCCCTCCACTTTTCCTTATCTCCTTTCTACCTTTTCCTTCTGCCCCCATTTTACTTCCCTCTGTCTCCGTGCATAGATTCCCATCCCCCTGCCATATTAGTTTAAACCCTCCCCAACAGCACTAGCAAACACTGCCACTAGGGCATCGGTAGTGGCAGAATGGGTATTTTTAAGATACTCCAGAAAAATCAAGTTGCTGCAAAAAAAACGGAGCCACTCCTGGGCAAATTTTGAGCCCAATCTAAGTGATTAAACCAGAGGAAGAATTTTTCATATACAAGATATTTTATGATCTCTCAAACCAATTTAATGCTAAGTCATGGACTATATCATGGCACCCAGGCTGTTCAAGTTAATTTCATTTAAGACTCTGAGTCAACAGAGCAGAGACTCTTTCATCCATCAGTCTAGTTTGCATTCAAAATCATTTCTCTATTTGTATAAAGTACTTAAATCACAACTCAAAAATTCAATCAAAAAATATTTTGAGTTTGCAAGCCAAACGAAAATTCAATACCATCTTGAAGAAAACATCTTAGCTCACGCACAGGACCAACACAATGATACCTGATGCCAAGAGGAGAAAAACTAAAGATATTATGGGTTGCTTGATGCAAATTGCAGAATAGGAACATAAAACCTCAAAACAAATGAGATTTTGCGATATCCTCATATTGTTTATGCTTCATAAAGCACGGGTAAGTCAGATCGAAGAAAAACAACAAAGCCACTCTCATGCCCCCGTGACTTTAAATGGTTTATGAAGTTTGCCTCATGAGTTTGTTGGTCTAACAAGCTCTAAATCTAACTATTATGCATAACTAAACAGCACTGTACTAATGATTGCAGCAAAGGTTTTCCTAAACAAGGTTAAATTGAGCGCACTTCATCAAGGTACTGCATTATTTATCAAAATTCAAATTTTGCCATAGATGTACATTCGGACAAAAAAATCCTCTCACATGTCGTGCTATCTATAATGATTTCAAAGTTGCATGGAATGGAACACCACTAGGCTTTTACCCAAACACCAGTAACTATTTAGTGTTACTGAAGCAAAAATGTTTTTTGGTGCTTGTCAAGGTGAGGGATGTTAGTGGTGGGAATTTTGGGCACTCAGTCAGCACCAATAATTTCCAGGTCAGATGTGGCCAAGCTAGGTGCAGGGTAAAGCTCCCTTTCACTTTGGATCCTTAGCTCCCTTTACCCCACCACATCAGAAGAACAATCCCATTCCCACACTAGCATTCCCATGGCGTCTCAGGCTGAGATTGTCAATTCATGCGGAATTAGGGAAAGCTTCGTATTGTGGGCCCATGCCTACTTGGAATGAAATTAAGCCTGTCCAAATTGATTTCACATAGGGCTCTAGACAGAGAAGACATTTCATACCATCAATCCGGCCTGGTTTTGAATTCAGGTCCTTGGTGCAACAGCCAATATCCAACCTACTGTGCCGTCCTGTTCCCCAAATATGGAAGTCTAAAGGAATATTTGTAGTTTTATTTATTTTTTTATTAATTTTGATTGGTCCCTGATAATCAATTCATAAACACACCATAACGAGCTGGGCGCCCGTTTTTTGCGCCTAAAACGGCGCCTAAAAAAATCCTCGGTATTCTCCACCGACTTACAGGTCCTGTGGCACTCGGCGCAGCCAGCACGAGCTGTGGGGGGGGGCGGAGCCAGGTCCCGGCACTGAAAACAGTGCCGGGACCTCTGCACATGCGCGCTACAGTCGACACGCAAGTGCAGTAGCTCCAGGCGCCGAACTGTGTGGGAGGGGCCCGAAGCACGCAGCCCCTAGCCCTGGCCCAATGGCCTCACTGGGGCTGCGTGAATGAGGCTCCTCCCACGGCCAGCTCCTGCTCCCCGCCCGACCAGACCCGACACCCGCTCCCCCCCCGCCCCGACCCGACACCTGCTCCCCCCCGCCCCGACCGAGACCCGAGGCCCGCTCCCCCCCCCGACCCGACACCCGCTCCCCTCTCCCCCCCTCCCTCCCCTCTCCCCTCCCCCCCTCCCCCCCTCCCTCCCCTCTCCCTCTCTCTCCCCTCTCCCCCCCTCCCTCCCTCTCCTCTCCCCCTCTCCCCCCCTCCCTCCCTCTCCTCTCTCCCTCTCTCCCTCCCTCTCTCTCTCTCTCTCTCTCTCTCTCTCTCAGCGGCACGAACAGCTGCAGAATTCTCCCTGGCTGAAGCACTTTCACACAGGTAGGAAGATGGTTTATTTAATCTTTTCTTGGCTTATAAATGTTTATTCAGATTGGATTTATTTGTATAATATTTGTAGAAGTATAAATAAGGATTTATTGTCGAATTTAATGACTTCCCTTCCCCCCCCACCTCGTTCTGGACGCCTAATTTGTAACCTGCGCCTGATTTTTTAATGTGTAGAACAGGTTTTTTCAGTTCTACAAAAATTTTCACTGGCGCCATTCTACTTTAGTTTGGAGTACATTTTCACTGTGGAAACTTTCAAATCAGGCGTCAGTGGCCGGACACACCCCCTTTTGAAGAAAAAATTCAGTTCTAAACTAGAACTGTTCTACTTGACTAGAACTGCAGAAAATAAAATGTGGAGAATTGCGATTTCTAAAATAGTCCGTTCTCCACCAGTTGCTCCTAAAAATCAGGCGCGAATCATGTGGAAACTTGGGCCCCAAGATGCAACAAAATGTGTAGTTACAAAAAAACAGACTGGAAGAAGACCCAAATTTATAAAATCATAGCTTTTTATAGTATAGAAAGCCTGCACTAGTTCTCTGAAAGTACTATTTATTTCATCCCATCTCTTGCCATTTTCCACACCCTCTTAATATTTTTCCTTTTCGAAATATTTATTTGCTTCCCTTTTAAAAGCTATTGTAAATCGTGCTTCCATGACTGTTTCTGGCAGGGTAATCCATGTACTAACATTCTGTTGTGTAAAAATTCTTTGTTCTTTTGGTGGTGGTTCTTAAATTTATGTTTTCTAGTTACCAACTCACTAACCAGTGGAAATAGTTTTTCCCTACTTAGCTTATCAAAACCCTTCATAATTTTAATCAGTTTAATTGAATTACTTCATGTCCTCCTCTTTTGCCCTTTCATTCCTATCACACAATTTTGTAAAAAAACGAGGCAAAGTTCTCATTTGCGATCTCAATAATTCCCTCATCCTCCGTGAAAATATTTCCCTTCCCGTTTCTAATCAGCCCTACTCTTTGTTTAACTACTTTTATTATTTGTTTTATTAATTATTTCCTTTTATATTATTTGCCAGTCTTTCTTCATACCCTCTCTTAACCCTTCTGCTTTTTTACTTTCCATCTAAATTTTCTATACTCCGTTTGATTTTCTTTGGTATTATTAGTCCAAGATTTGTCATATGCCTTTTCTTTCAGTCTTACTTTAATTTCCTTAAAAATCTAAGATATTCTAGCATTTGCTGAACCTCCTTTACTTGTGTCTATTTTGTACCCTAATCAACAAATTTGTTTTTTCCAATCAAATAATTTGATTATTCCTCACCGTTTTCAATTTTTATATTGAACCTAATTATTATGTTATGGTTGTTCTTTATTAAATGCTCCCCTACCCATACCTTACCTACTTGCCCCATTTAATTTTGTAGAAACTGCCTCCTACCTTGCTGAATCAAAAACATGAACGCAGTCCTGGACACACTGTAAAAAAAGTCTCTTTTTTTTTAGGTACTAACATTACTTTGACCCCAATCTATCTAACATGAAGAGCTTTGTCCAAAAAATGTTGTAATTATTATAAACTCACTTTCACTCCCTCTCTTCCCCAACATATATACATGTGTAATTTTATATTGATATTGTTGGTTAATACACGTGTGTATGTATGTGTGTTGGGGTACAAAGGAAGCATGCCTATCGACCACTCTTGAACACAAGAATCTCGGGAACTCCTGGTATTTTCAGTGGCATGATTGAATATCCCAATTTAGGCAGATATTATACTCTATACCTAACCTATACAACCATCCTTCTCCATCTGGAGAATGTTATAGCTTGGGAAGGGGGAAACTTTTCCACCTATGAATATTTGTTTGCCATTAGAATAGCCTCCAGCACCAGTTGTAATGAGGTTCAAGCCTCACACAAAAGATCTTTTGGCAATACTGTACTAGAGTATGAAACAAGTCAATTATTGGGTATGGCGCCATTCATCATTTTCACAATACTACGAGATATACAAAAACAAGGATCAGAATAGGAGGATAATGCTCATTTCTGAGTAACGATTCATATATATTCTGATCTTTTTCCATCATTTTATTTGGTAAGCTGCGAGAATGAAAAGGAGCATGCACAGGAAATTCTATATACATAAAAAAGATGCTGGTCAATAAATAAATACTTGACATTTAAGACTTTCTTTCTTTGTGGCCATGTTTCTAATGACAGATAGTAGTTAATTGTGATCACTTCCTCAAAGCCAAATGTTTTCTTTTGTGCAGGGTGGGAGAAGGTAGGAATTTAACTCGCCCACGTGATCTGAGTCCACAGAAACTAATTTAGTAGGTGTCAAATTGTGTTGTACTGCTCAGTAGACTCTTACAGAAGAGATATCCATATCCATTGGTAACTGCCAATTTTAATATGAACATTATGGCCCAGAAATCCCGGTCGACTGCTTCCGGTTGCCGATGGTATAAAAAAATTAAAAAAGAAGCGCATTTACCTGAAGCTGCTGCACCCACACGAGTTCCCAGTCCTGAGGCCTCCACTGACTGTGCGCGCAGCGCATGCCCGTCAGGATGTGCGGAGGGCTGGAGCTGTAGTCACATGGCTCTGGGAAGCCAATCAGGTAAAGTATGTTCTCATTCATAATAATGGGAACGCCGTAAGTTGGAGTTCCCATTATTATGAATGAGAAACCCGCCAAACACACAAAACATTAATAAAAAATAGAAAAAATACACTACATTTTTAACATTAATTTAAATTAAAGTTATTTATGTATAATTAAAAATATATATTTTTCTGATTTTTTTTTACAAAGTTTTTAAAATTATGCTTTAAAATAAATTTAACGTAGTGGGCAGGGTTTTTAAAAAAAAGTGTTTTTTAAATTTTATTTTTTATGTTTTCAATGAGTTTTAAAACTCTTACGCTTGTAAAAGTAGGCTATGAGACTGCTTTTATCAGGCGCAAGAGTTTTCGGGACATTTACTGGGCATGAAATGGGTAAATACCACAATCTTGCCTATGCAAATGTCCTGGCTGCTGAGAAACAGAAGATCTGTCAAGCTCCAGAGCATGCATATTGTGCGCTGAAAACTGGTTTCTGCAATGCCTTCCCGGGTCCGTACATACTCAGTACTGAACAATCTCTCTATCGGCAGTTCTTGGCCTTTCATCCCAAAAGACTGTCCCGATTTCATTTTAGCAAAATAATTTAATATTGTACTATTGCTCTACAACTTAAGTACAATTGTTATGGAGATGGGATTTTTTTTTAAAGAAACTGGCTGCTGTAATTAATTGGAAAATGTGTCTTTTTTAAAGCAAAAGTGAGAGCAATAAAGGTGATAAAATGAAGATCGAATGCTTGACTCACTAAACTACTCACTAGCAAAATGCTGCTTGTGACTGCAGCGCTCAGCAATAAATCAAAACCCACGATACCATTCACTGAAATTACACTCACATTTTGTACATTTTTTTAAAATGCAGTTTGTGTTTTTTTTTTAAATATGGTACGAATCAGAACTGTATACCGTTAAAAATATAAAATGACAACGTAAACTAATAACTTCATAAAATAATCATATGCACGTTAAAAAAAATTACTTTTGACATTTTTTTTTATAAAGTAAAAGGCACTCAAGTTGAATTAATAAATAAGTGCTGCATTATTTATCCGCAATCCTTTTCCAAGGCAGCAAATGCATTTTAATGCTATGGTTGGCGCTTAGCCAAAACTCTGCTGCAGATGTCCACACTTGAGCAGTCACTGCAGTTCTTGGCAGCAACTCTTCAGCAAACTGACAGAGCTGGCAGTAACAAAAATACTACCCCTCCCCCAACACCACCCTCGACAATCAGTAAATCTGACCCAACTTTTCAGCACCAATTTTGTCTTAACCTCTTGGCGATTCAATATGCAAAAATAACTTCTGAATCACTGCTGCAAGAAGAAAAATAAATAAACCTGGTCTACTTTTACACCCAAACAGCACACCACTAATACCCTACAATCTATTTTCTTCCATTAGTTTTTCTTAATACTAACATAAAAAGTTGACCTACATCCTTCTGGATCTGTGGTTATCCAAGCACCTTTAACATAATTCTTATCTTATGTTATGTTCTTAAGAGTAAAAAGAGGCCATTTATTCTCCTCGAGCCTGCTCCGCCATTCAATATCACAGCTGATCATCTACCTCAACTCCACTTTCCTGCACTGACCCCATATCCCCTGATTCCCTTAATATTCAAAAATCTATCGATCTCTGCCTTGAATATACTCAACAGCTGAGCCTCCACAGCCCTCTGGGGTAGAGAATTCCAAAGATTCACCACCCTCTGAGTGAAGAAGTTTTTCCTCATCTCAGTCATAAATGGCGGACCCCTTAATCTGTGACCCCTGGTTCTAGACTCCCCAGCCAGGGGAAACATCCTCCCGGCATCTACCCTGTCTAGGCCTGTAAGAATTTTGTATGTTTCAATGAGATCACCTCTTATTCTTAAACTCTAGAGAATATAGGCCGAGTCTGTTCAATCTCTCCTCATAAGACAATCCCCCCCATCCTAGGAATCAGTCTGGTGAACCTCCATTGCACTCCCTCCATGACAAGTATATCCTTCCTTCGGTAAGGAGACCAAAACTGTACACAATACTCCAGGTATATAATTGCAGTAAGATGTCTTTACTCATATACTCAAATCCTCTTGTAATAAAGGCTAACATATCATTTGCTTTCTTAATTGCTTGCCGTACCTGCATGTTAACTTTCAGTGATTCGTGTACAAGGACACCCTGGTCTCTCTGAACACTAACATTTACCAATCTCTCACCATTTAAAAAATATTCTGCTTTTCTAATTTCCCTACCAAAGTGGATAACTTCACATTTATCCACAATATATTTCATTTGCCATGTACTTGTCCATTCACGTAGCCTGTCTATATTCCCTTCAAGCCTTTTTGCATCCTCCTCGCAACTTACATTCCCACCTAGCTTTGTATCATCAGCAAACTTGGATATATTACAATTGGTCTCCTCATCCAAATCATTGATATAGATTGTGTATAGCTGAGGCCCAAGCACTGATCCTTGCGGCAGCCCACTAGTTACAACCTGTCAACCTGAAAATGACCCATTTACTCATACTCAGTTGCTTTGTCCATTAACCAATCCTCAATCCATGCTAGTATATTACCCCCAATCCCATGAGCCCTAATTTTGTTTAATAACCTTTTGTATGGCACCTTATCGAATGCCTTCTGAAAATCCATATCCATTGGTTCCCCCTTATAGAAACATAGAAACTTAGAAAATAGGTGCAGGAGTAGGCCATTCGGCCCTTCGAGCATGCACCACCAATAAGATCATGGCTGATCATTCACCTCAGTAACCCTTTCCTGCTTTCTCTCCATACCCCTTGATCCCTTCAGCCATCAGGGCCATATCGAACTCTGTCTTGAATATATCTAACGAACTGGCATCAACAACTTTCTGCGGTAGAGAATTCTCGGTCCTAAATGGCCTACCACTTAACCTTAGACTGTGACCCCTGGTTCTGGACTTCCCCAACATCGGGAACATTCTTCCTGCATCTAACCTGTCCAATCCCGTCAGAATTTTATATGTTTCTATGAGATCCCCTCTCATTCTTCTAAACTCCAGTGAATACAGGCCCAGTCGATACAGTCTCTCCTCATATGTCAGTCCTGCCATCCCGGGAATCAGTCTGGTGAACCTTCGCTGTACTCTCTCAATAGCAAGAACGTCCTTCCTCAGATTAGGAGACCAAAACTGTACACAATATTCCAGGTGAGGCCTCACCAAGGGCCTGTACAACTGCAGTAAGACCTCCCTGCTCCTTTACTCAAATCCCCAAGCTATGAAGGCCAACATGCCATTTGCCTTCTTCACCGCCTGCTGTACCTGCATTCCAACTTTCAATGACTGATGTACCATGACACCCAGGTCTCGTTGCACCTCCCCTTTTCCTAATCTGCCGCCATGCAGATAATATTCTGCCTTTAAGTTTTTGCCACCAAAGTGGATAACCTCACATTTATCCACATTATACTGCATCTGCCATGCATTTGCTCACTCACCTAACCTGTCCAAGTCACCCTGCAGCCTCTTAGCATCCTCCTCACAGCTCACACCGCCACCCAGCTTAGTGTCATCTGCAAACTTGGAGATATTACACTCAATTCCTTCATCTAAATCATTAATGTATATTGTAAATAGCTGGAGTCGCATCACTGAACGTTGCGATACCCCACTAGTCACTGCCTGCCATTCTGAGAAGGACCCATTTATCCCTACTCTCTGCTCCCTGTATGCCAACCAGTTCTCTATCCACATTAATATATTACCTCCAATACCATATGCCTTAAATTTGCACACTAATCTCTTGTGTGGGACCTTGTCAAAAGCCTTTTGAAAGTCCAAATACACACATCCACTGGTTCTCCATTGTCTCTACTAGTTACATCCTCAAAAGATTCTAGAAGATTTATCAAGCATGATTTTCCTTTCATAAATCCATGCTGACTTGGACCGATCCTGTCACTGCTTTCCAAATGCGCTGCTATTACATCTTTAATAATTGATTCCAACATTTTCCCCACTGCTGATGTCAGGCTAACCGGTCTATAATTACCCGTTTTCTCTCTCCATCCTTTTTTAAAAAGTGGTGTTACATTAGCTACCCTTCAGTCCATAGGAACTGATCCAGAGTCGATAGACTGTTAGAAAATGATCACCAATGCATCCACTATTTCTAGGGCCACTTCCTTACGTAGTCTGGGATGCAGACTATCAGGCCTTGGGGATTTATCAGCCTTCAATCCCATCAACTTCCCAAACACAATTTCCTGACTAATAAGGATTTCCTTCAGTTCCTCCTTCTCGCTTGACCCTTGATCCCCTAGTATTTCCGGAATGCTGTTTATGTTTTCATTCGTGAAGACAGAACCAAAGTATTTGTTCAATTGGTCTGCCATTTCTTTGTTCCCCATTATAAATTCACCTGATTCTGACTGTAAGGGACCTATATTTGCCTTCACTAATCTTTTTCTCTTCACATATCTATAGAAGCTTTTGCAGTCAGTTTTTATGTTCCCAGCAAGCTTCCTCTCATACTTATTTTCCCCCTCCTAATTAAACCCTTTGTCCTCTTCTGCTGAATTCTACATTTCTCCCAGTCCTCAGGTTTGCTGCCTTTTCTGGTCAATTTATATGCCTCTTCCTTGGATTTAACATTATCTCTAATTTCCCTTGGTAGCCACGGTTGAGCCACCTTCCCCGTTTTATTTTTACTCCAGACAGGGATGTACAATTGTTGAAGTTCATCCATGTGATTTTTAAATGTTTTCCATTGCCTATCCACCGTCAACCTTTAAGTAGCATTCACCAGTCTATTCTAGCCAATTCACGTCTCATACCATTGAAGTTACCTTTCCTTAAGTTCAGGATCCTAATCTCTGAATTAACTGTGTCACTCTCCATCTTATTATTGTCACTCTTCCCCAAGGGGCCTCACACAACAAGATTGCTAATTAGTCCTTTCACATTACACATCACCCAATCTAGTTGGTTCCTCAACATATTGGTCTAGAAAAACATCCTTAATACACTCCAGGAAGTCCTCCTCCACCGTATTACTACCAGGTTGGTTAGCCCAGTCTATATGTAGATTAAAGTCGCCCATGATAACTGCTGTACCTTTATTGCACGCATCGCTAATTTCTTGTTTGATCTATTCTACTAGTTCCAACCTCAAAAAACTCTGTCCAATCCTATTATTATTTTCTAAGTGCCCTGTTACCAAGTCCTTAATAATAGATTCTAGCATTTTCCCTACGACTGATGTCAGGCTAACTCATGTGCAGTTGCTCGTTTTCTCTCACCCTCCTTTCTTAAATAGCGGGGTTACATTAGCTACCTTCCAATCTGCGGGAACTGTTATAGAATCTATGGAATTTTGGAAGTTGACAACCGATGCATCCACTAACTCGATAGCCACCTTTTTCAAAAGCCTAGGATGAGGACCATCATATCCAGGGGATTTATTCGCTTTCAGTCCCATTAATTTTTCTAGTACTACTTTTTTACTAATACTAATTTCTTTCAGTTCCTCATTCTCGCTAGACCGTTGGTTCTCCACTATTTCCGGGAAGTTTTTTGTGTCTTCTTCCGTGAAGACAGCCACAATTAATTTCTCTTCCATTTCCTTATTCCCCATGACAATTTCTTCTGTCTCAGCCTATAAGGGATCCACATTTACTTTCACTAATCTTTTCCTTTTTGCATACTGATAGAAGCTTTTACCATCTGTTTTTATGTCTCTTGCTAGTTTACTCTCATACTCTATTTTCCCTTTCTTGATCCTCCTTTGCTGAATTCTAAAATCCTCACAATCCTCATGCTTACTGCTCTTTTTGGCACTATTATGAGTCTCTACCTTTGATTTAATATTATTTTTAACTTGTTAGCCACGGTTGGACCACTTTTCCTGTGGGGTTTTTGTGCCTTAGAGGAATGTATGTTTGTTGTAAATGATGTATTAATTCTTTAAAGGCTAACCATTGCTTGTCCACCATCATACCTTTTAATGTAGTTTCCCAATCTACCTTATCCAACTCACCCCTCATACCTACATCGTTTGCTTTGTTTAAATTTAAGACCCTAGTTTCGAATTTAACTAAATCACTTTCAAACGCAATATAAAATTCTATCATATTATGGTCACTCTTCCCTAAAAGCCCCTTTATTGCAAGGTTATTAATTAACCTTTTCTCATTGCACAATACTAAATCGAAAATAGCCTGTTTCCTAGTTGGTTCCTCAACATACTGATCTAGAAAACCATCTTGCATACATTCCACGAATTCGTCCTCTATACTATTGATGCATATTTGGTTTGCCCAGTCTATATGTATTTCAAAGTCCCCCATGATTACTGTATTACCCTTGTTACATGTATCTCTAATTTTCTGATTGACACTGTGCCTTCCATTACCACTACTGTTTGGGGGCCTATAAACAACTCTCACCAATGTTTTCTGCCCCTTGCTGTTTCTTAGCTCTACTTCTTGATTTTCCGAGCTAAGATCCTTTCTCTCTACTGTCTTTGGGCCCAAATTTGTCCCTCCGTTTTTTTTCCGCGCACCTCCGAGCTCCCCGCCGACTTTTTAACCTCAGAAGCAGCGCCAAAAAAACTCCCTGCGATCATGGCCGATTCTCGGGCCATCTGTGGAGCTGGCGTGGCGTACAATGAAGAGAGGGGGCGGAGCTCGGTCCCGGCGCTGAAAACAGTGCCGGGACCTCTGCGCATGTGCAGTAGCTCCTGGCATGCCGTTTCGGCAAACGCGCGCTGCAGGCTGTGCGGGAGGGTCCGAAGCAGGCCGTCCCTAGCCCTGGCCAAATCGGCGGTCCGCTGCGTTCCCTAAGGTAGGAGTTCTATTTTTTATTTGTTATTTACTGATTGATTTTGGTGCTTTAGGTGCAGGGTTCCTTCTATTTTTTTATTTGTTATTTATTGATTGCTTATTACTTTGGTCTTGGTGCTTTAGGTGCAGGGTTCCTTCTATTTTATTTGTTAATTCATTGCTTATTACTTTTTGTGCTTTGTTTGGTGCTTGGTGGTGCTTTAAATGTAGTTACTTGCATCGATTCCTTAACTGTAAGTAAGGTCTTTCTGTGCGGACAAAAGTGGACACATACACTGCCCTAGGTTAGTTTAGTACAACTTTTTTCTGGCCAAATTGGCATTAATGGTGTAAGTGGCTGGGAACGCCCCCTTTTGAAAAAAAACCTGATCTGTCAAAAAACCTAACTAACTCACTTACACTGGCGCAAATTAAATGGCCATATTTGCAACTAAAAAGATACACCAGAAAAATCAAGTTACACCAAAAAAACGGTGCAACTCATGGGGAAATTTGGGCACTTTATTCCATCATTTATTATCAGGGCTACCCCTCCTCATTTTCCATTTTGCCTATCTCTTCTAAAAGTTAAGTATCCTGAAATATGTAGTGACCTTGATCACTTTGCAACCACGTCTCCGTAATGGCGATTCGATCAAATCTATTAATTTCTATCTGCGCTATTAATTCATCTATTTTGCTGCGAATGCTTCGCACATTCAGGTATAGTGCCTTTAGTTTTGACTTTTTTCTGCTTTTTCCTTATGTCACCTTAGTCAGTGATGCCCTATTACCTTGGTTACTCTTTCTGTTCCTTTCTGACCTTTACACCTCTTGTTTATAAATGTTACCAATTCGGGTCTGCCGTAGATAACTACGAGGTTCAACGGCGTCATATACTCTTGTATGTCGGGTCCATGGTCCTTATCTTCCAGAGTTGACCTCACACCTCCCAATATCTACATATTCAACGGCGTAGCTCAGGGATGTAGCAACGGTATCCTCGTGATCTAAACCGAAAATTTATGTCTTTTGCATGTATACCGTAGGTGCTTCTCCAGTCTTTTTGAAGGCGGGCTTGGTATGGTGAGGCCTGCTCTGAATCGTTAAGTTGCTTTATTTCACAGCAAGTGAACATACAGAGCAACAGCTATGATTGGATTCACCAAGTTCAATTAATACAAATTGTCTATGTGTAATAATGCAGAAAGATGAACATGCTATGCTTCCCCACATCAATGAATCGTCTTATTTGACATAAACTACCTTCCTGCGTTCTGCTTCTGAGTCTGGTGAAAACTTGCCCCCACAGGTTTCTGTTTCGAAACCTGACTGACCTCATACCATTTTCTGAATCTGAATGACTGCTTGTTTTTTAATCCCCGTGTTCACAATCCAATAGGAAAGACTACACCAGAGATCACCAGCTGAACACCTAGGGCGAGAGAACTCCCAACATAGTGGGATGCTCATCAATTGTTGAGACTGGTAAATTAATTGCTTATAAGTGACAGTCTTTAAGAAACAACATTGAAACCTAACTCATTAGCACTTCAATCACCTTTCATCTCACTGCCCTTTCAAAAAACTTGAGTGAAAACACTTTTCTTTACAACACAAGCCTTAAATCCAACTCTCTTTTTCCATCAAAGTAAAAGCAAAATACTGCGGATTCTGGAAATTAAATAAAAACTGAAAATGCTGGAAATACTCAGGTCAAGCAGCATCCATGAACAGAGAAACAGAGTTAATGAAAGGTCATTGCCCTGAAACGTAAACTCTGTTTCTCTCTCCACAGATACTGCCTGACCTGCTGAGTATTTGCATGGTCTTTTTTTCCATGGTCAAACAAAATCCCAAAACATGACCATGGTTTAATTCTTATTAAGTTGGACAAATGTAACTTGTTTACAATCAATCATTGTGATGAATGCACTCAGCATATTTCTGTAAATAGGATACTGAATGGTCATTAAATACATTATTACATCTGATCTTACTCATTCCACTATGCAAAAAATGGGAAACAAATGATCCTACTGTGAGCACAATCATCAGTGCTGATCGCCTGCTAATGAAGATCTGTGCGAGTGCTAGAAGTGTAGAAGAGGCTCATCTGATTCAGGCAGATCTTAATGTGTTGGGAGACTGGGCTCAAGACTGGAAAATGATGTATAACTTAGATAAGTGCATGTGGGCAGGCCAAATGCTCAACATTCATACACCCTTCAGGGAAAGGCATTAAAGATGGTGGAGATAGAAAGAGATTTGGACAATCTAGTGCATACATCCTGAAAGGTACACGAGCAATGCTGTGCAGCGATAGCTAAAGCAAATAGGGTGTTGGGGTGTATCCATAGGGAAATTGAGTATAAGACGAGGGGACTCTTTACCTTAGAGCAGTGGAGACTTGGGGGGATATAACTGAGGTTGATAACTGGTCACAAAAGTAAAAGCCCATGGGATCCAGGGCAAAGTGGCAAGTTGGATCCAAAATTGGTTCAGAGGCAGGAAGCAAAGGGTAATGGTTGATGGGTGTTAGGCCACAGCTGGAGTACTGCGTGCAGTTCTGGTCACCGCATTACAGGAATGATGTGATTGCACTGGAGATTTACAAGGATGTTGCCGGGAGTGGAGAATCTAAGCTATGAGGACAAATTGAATAGGCTGGGTTTGTTTTCATTGGAACAGAGGTGGCTGAGGGAAGACCTCATTGAGATATATAAAATTATACTTCAGTGCCTCAGCGGGTATTCCATCCGCTCCCGATGCCTTGTTGTTATTGAGCTGACGGATGGCCTTTTCTACCTTGTGTAGGGCTGGGGTTTTGCTGAGTTGGTGGCGGGTAGCATGCTGCGAGATGGAGTCGTGTCAAAGGCAGAGTCTCGATTAAGGAGATCTTTGAAGTGCTCCTTCCAGTGGGTCCTGACTGCCTCCGTGTCCTTGATGAGTATCTCCCCGTTCTTGGTCAGCTGTGGGGTGGGCCTTGGGCTGTAGGTGGACTTGACTGTGGTGAAGAATCCTCGCACATCATGGTTGTCGGCATGTTGCTGAATCTCCTGTGCTTTCTCCACCCGCCATCTATTCTTTAGGTCACAGGTTTTATGTTGGACCTCAGCCTTAAGCCATGTGTAATGCTGCTTTGCTGCTCCAGAGTTGGGTTGTTGTTTTAGGTTCAGAAATGCCCTGCGCTTGTGATTTATTAGCTGCTGGATCTCCTGGTCATTCTCATAGAAACATAGAAAATAGGTGCAGGAGTAGGCCATTCAGCCCTTCGAGCCTTCACCGCCATTCAATGAGTTCATGGCTGAACATGCAACTTCAGTACCCCGTACCTGCTTTCTCACCATACCCCTTGATCCCCCCTGGTAGTAAGGACTACATCTAACTCCTTTTTGAATATATTTAGTGAATTGGCCTCAACAACTTCCTGTGGTAGAGAATTCCACAGGTTCATCACTCTCTGGGTGAAGAAGTTTCTCCTCATCTCGGTCCTAAATGGCTTACCCCTTATCCTTGGACTGTGACCCCTGGTTCTGTACTTCCCCAACATTGGGAACATTCTTCCTGTATCTAACTTGTCTAAACCCATCAGAATTTTAAACGTTTCTTTGAGATCCCCTCTCATTCTTCTGAACTCCAGTGAATACAAGCCCAGTTGATCCAGTCTTTCTTGATATGACAGTCCCGCCATCCCGGGAATCAGTCTGGTGAACCTTCGCTGCACTCCCTCAACAGCAAGAATGTCCTTCCTCAAGTTAGGAGACCAAAACTGTACACAATACTCCAGGTGTGGCCTCACCAAGGCCCTGTACAACTGTAGTAACACCTCCCTGCCCCTGTACTCAAATCCCCTCGCTATGAAGGCCAACATGCCATTTGCTTTCTTAACCGCCTGCTGTACCTGCATGCCAACCTTCAATGACTGATGTACCATGACACCCAGGTCTCGTTGCACCTCCCCTTTTCCTAATCTGTCACCATTCAGATAATAGTCTGTCTCTCTGTTTTTACCACCAAAGTGGATAACCTCACATTTATCCACATTATACTTCATCTGCCATGCATTTGCCCACTCACCCAACCTATCCAAGTCACTCTGCAGCCTCATAGCATCCTCCTCGCAGCTCACACTGCCACCCAACTTAGTGTCATCCGCAAATTTGGAGATACTACATTTAATCCCCTCGTCTAAATCATGAATATACAATGTAAACAGCTGGGGCCCCAGCACAGAACCTTGCGGTACCCCACTAGTCACTGCCTGCCATTCTGAAAAGTTCCCATTTACTCCTACTCTTTGCTTCCTGTCTGACAACCAGTTCTCAATCCACGTCAGCACACTACCCCCAATCCCATGTGCTTTAACTTTGCACATTAATCTTTTGTGTGGGACCTTGTCGAAGGCCTTCTGAAAGTCCAAATACACCAGATCAACTGGTTCTCCCTTGTCCACTCTACTGGAAACATCCTCAAAAAATTCCAGAAGATTTGTCAAGCATGATTTCCCTTTCACAAATCCATGCTGACTTGGACCTATCATGTCACCTCTTTCCAAATGCACTGCTATGACATCCTTAATAATTGATTCCATCATTTTACCCACTACCGATGTCAGGCTGACCGGTCTATAATTCCCTGTTTTCTCTCTCCCTCCTTTTTTAAAAAGTGGTGTTACATTGGCTACCCTCCATTCCATAGGAACTGATCCAGAGTCTATGGAATGTTGGAAAATGACTATCAATGCATCCGCTATTTCCAAGGCCACCTCTTAAGTACTCCGGGATGCAGACCATCGGCCTTGAATCCCATCAATTTCCCCAACACAATTTCCCGACTAATAAGGATTTCCCTCAGTTCCTCCTTCTTACTCGACCCTCTGACCCCTTTTATATCCGGAAGGTTGTTTGTGTCCTCCTTAGTGAATACTGAACCAAAGTACTTGTTCAATTGGTCTGCCATTTCTTTGTTCCCCATTATGACTTCCCCTAATTCTGACTGCAGGGGACCTACGTTTGTCTTTACTAACCTTTTTCTCTTTACATATCTATAGAAGCTTTTGCAGTCTGCCTTAATGTTCCCTGCAAGCTTCCTCTCGTACTCTATTTTCCCTGCCCTAATCAAACCCTTTGTCCTCATCTGTCGAGTTCTAAATTTCTCCCAGTCCCCGAGTTCGCTGCTATTTCTGGCCAATTTGTATGCCACTTCCTTGGCTTTAATACTATCCCTGATTTCCCTTGATAGCCACGGTTGAGCCACCTTTCCTTTTTTATTTTTACGCCAGACAGGAATGTACAATTGTTGTAGTTCATCCATGTGGTCTCTAAATGTCTGCCATTTTCCATCCACTGTCAACCCCTTAAGTATCATTTGCCAATCTATCCTGGACAATTCACGCCTCATACTTTCAAAGTTACCCTTCCTTAAGTTCTGGATCATGGTCTCTGAATTAACTGTTTCATTCTCCATCCTAATGTAGAATTCCGCCATATTATGGTCACTCTTCCCCAAGGGGTTTTGCACAACGAGATTGCTAATTAATCCTCTCTCATTACACAACACCCAGTTTAAGATGGCCTCCCCCTAGTTGGTTCCTCGACATATTGGTCTAGAAAACCATCCCTTATGCACTCCAGGAAATCCTCCTTCACCGTATTGCTTCCAGTTTGGTTAGCCCAATCTATATGCATATTAAAGTCACCCATGATAACTGCTGCACCTTTATTGCATGCACCCCTAATTTCCTGTTTGATGCCTTCCCCAACATCACTACTACTGTTTGGAGGTCTGTACACAACTCCCACGAACGTTTTTTGCCCTGTGGTGTTCTGCAGCTCTACCCATATAGATTCCACATCATTCTCATCAAAACAGTCCTGATGTTTCCTGGTTGAGTGACCAAACGTCTCTTCACAGGCTCCGATTATGGTGGCCTGGAGGGCAGACCAACCTCTGTGGGCATTCTGCGTCCCGGGGTCATCAAGGGTCACCAGGTTAGCAGTGAGGCGCTGGCTGTATAGGGCTCTCTTAGCTGGGTCTTTGAGTGCCCCGGCGTTGATTTTTCTGTGGCACTGCTTCTGTTGCCATCATCGCTTTGGGGCTATACTGATGTTGATGACGGAACGGATTAGGCGATGGTCCGTCCAGCAGCCGTCAGCTCCTGTTATGGCATGGGTGACGCGCACGTCCTTGCAATCCCTTAGAATAAGAAATACCACCAGTGATGCCGCCGCAAGATCCTGCAAATCCCCTGGGAGGACAGATGCACCAAAGTCAGTGTTCTCAATCAGACCAACATCCCCAGCATTGAAGCACTGACCACACTCGACCAGCTCCGTTGGGAGGCCCACATTGCTCGCATGCCCGACACGAGACTCCCAAAGCAAATGCTCTACTCAGAACTCCTACACAGCAGGCGAGCCCCAGGTGGACAGAGAAAACGTTTCAAGGACACCCTCAGAGCCTCCTTGATAAAGTGCAACATTCCCACTGACAGCTTGGAGTCTCTGGCCAAAGACTGCCCTAAGTGGAGGACACGACATCAGTTTACTCTCAATCATCAGCAAAGTGATTGAAGGTGTTGTTCACAGTGCTATCAAGTGGCACTTACTCTCCAATAACCTGCTCACCGATGCTCAGTTTGGGTTCCACCAGAAATACTCGGCTCCAGACCTCATTACAGCCTTGGTCCTAAAATGGACAAAAGAGCTGAATTCCAGAGGTGAGATAAGAGTGACTGCCCTTGACATCAAGGCAGCATTTGACCGAGTGTGGCATCAAGGACCTCTAGTAAAATTGAAGTCAATGGGAATCAGAGGAAAAACTCTCCACTGAATGGAGTCATACCTAGCACAAAGGAAATTGGTTGTGGTTGTTGGAGGTCAATCATCTCAGCCCCAGGATATTGTTGCAGGTGTTCCTCAGGTCCTAGGCCCAACCATAAGAACATAAAAAACAGGAGCAGGAGTAGTCTATTTGGCCCCTCGAGCCTGCAGGAGCCCTATTCAATAAGATCATGGCTGATCTTCATCTTCAATTGCTGCATCAATGACCTTCCCTCCATCATAAAGTCAGAAGTGGGGATGTTCGCTGATGACTGCACAGTGTTCAGTTCCATTCGCAACCCCTCAGATAATGAAGCAGTCCATGCCCACATGCAGCAAGACCTGGACGAGATTCAGGCTTGGGCTGATAAGTGGCAAGTAACATTCGTGCCACATAAGTGCCAGTCAATGAATATCTCCAACCATCTCCCTTTACATTCAACGGCATTACCATCGGCGAATCCCCCACCATCAACCAGACAGTTAACTAGACCAGCCACATAAACACTGTGGCAACACGAGCAGGTCAGATGCTGGGTATTCTGCGGTGAGTGTCTCACCTCTTGTCTCTCAAAGCCTTTCCACCATCTACAAGGCATAAGTCAGGAGTTTGATGGAATACTCTCCACTTGCCTGGATTAGTGCAGCTCCAACAACACACAAGAAACTCGACACCGTCCAGGACAAAGCAGCCCGACTGACTGGCACCCCATCTACCAACTTAAACATACACTCCCTGCACACATTGGCTGCAATGTGTACAAGATGCATACCTACAATTTGCCAAAGCTTCTCCGGCAGCACCTCTACCATTTAGAAGGACAAGGAAGGCTGGCGCATGGGAGCACCATCAACTGCAAGTTCCCCTCCAAGTTATACACCATCCTGACTTGGAAGTATATCGCTGTTCCTTCATCGCCACTGGGTCAAAATATTGGAACTCCATCCCCAACAGTACTGTAGGAGTACCTTCCTACAACGACTGCAGTGGTTCAAGGAGGCAGCTCACCACCATTTTCTCAAGGGCAATTAGGAATGGGCAATAAATGTTGGCTATGCCAGCGACACCTATGTCCGAGGAACTAATTTTTTTTAAATCTTTACGAAAACTGCATTTTACTGCCTTCCCTGTATGCCCAACATTGAAATGTGTCAAATGGTGTGAAGTTGTTACATTTGAGCAGTAAATACGAACTAAACTCACCACAGAAAGTTTAGTCTTGCCATTTCAAGCACAGGTACACTTTTAACGACATGATAAATGTTAATTACTGCCAAACAACCTCTCTGGCACTGAAAATTAATAAAAGTGTGGCATCTCATTCTTTCAGGTATTAATTATTGTTGGAGATTTAAAAAATGTAAATTTAGAAAAAGATAACTTTTTCTTTCTGTCTCTTTTTTTCTATCTCTCTTAATCCAATCTTTCTTTTCCTCTCCTCATTTCGCTTTCTGTACATGATCTGGTGTTGAATTTACTTTAATTTACACTTCCATCTCAGTCTACATGCTGTTTATTTCACAATCCTTCAATCTGACTATTTAAGGAGATCATCGTCATCATAGGCGGTCCCTTGAACGAGGATGACTTGCTTCCACATGAGTTCACTGATGTTTCAATCAATGAAGGACCCCATGTTCCAGTCCTGAACTTCAATTGAAGGGGTGGAAGATGCCTGCATGTGGATTTTTTTTTAACATGTGGTGACCGGTGCACATCAGCCACCACACAGGCTTGACAGAGCTAGGTCTTGGTCCAGGAAGACTGGAGACCTGCTCTGCTGCACAGACCTAATGCGCACACGTATCGCAGTGTAAGCTGGCTCGTGCTGCCCCTGGGCCCTCGGCTCTTCTGGGTCCCGTACCCTGAGCTATAAAGAGAGCTGGAGTGGTGGGCCCTACACGTAACCTGCGTGAGAACACCTTCGCAGGTCGGGGCTATAAAGAGAGCTACAACTTGCAGCATGAGCTGCTCCAAGTGTGCGACGGTTAAGGAGATACACAGTCGCTTGCCCTGTTCACTCAGTTCCCAGATGCCTGGTTTCCTTCACTGCACCATTACCAGCTCGCACTTTCAGCATCTTGCCATGCAAAAAATTCAAAAACTTAAACATGCTTGGGCAAGTCAACCGAACAGCAGATGTCGTTACAAAAGCAAAATATTGTGGATGCTGGAAATTTGAAATAAAAACAGAAAATGCTGGAAATACTCAGGAGGTCAGGCAGCATCAGTGCAAAGAGAAACAGAGTTAATGGGGCCGAAATTACTGTCCCTGAAGGGACGGTTACCGCGGGGTTTGGGCGACCAAACGAAAAAATCCAACGGCCACCGCGTTCGGTTGTTTTTTCCTCCCCGAGCCATATTCAGCTCAGGGTGGGGCGGATTCCAGCGGTGCACACTTCTGCCGGAAACAGCGGCGTGAAGCCGCGGTAAAGGTAGTTGTGTAACGGTGACCTCAGCAGCGTGCGGGCCGCTGAAAATTGGCCATGCCAGCGATATTGAGCATGAAAAAGGTCAGACTTTTCCCGGCAGTGCCCCAGTCGGTCCTCAAACACGACACCGCTGGACTCTTCCCACGATCGAGTCCATTTTTTCTTTTTCGTTTCTCAATAAGATGATACCAGGGATGAACATAGTGTAAATAAATTTAGGGCTCTGTTCATCGGAACAAAGGAGGTTAAGAAGAGATCGGATTGAGGTCTAAAAACTCATGAAGAGTTTTGAAAAGGTAAACTAGGAAAAAAATATTTCCACTGATCAGTGAGTCATTTATTATAAGTCTTAAATTTAAGATCACTAAAAGAATGAGGGGAGAGGGTAGGCAAAATTCTTTAGAAAAATTGGAATTGTTTGACAAAAAAAAGACGATGGTCCACCTACTTCGACTTCTACTGTCCTGGTAGTTGCAGGTATAATGATAAAGGAATGGGTTTTTTTGCCTCCAATGAACATGTTGAGTGCTGCTCAGAGGTTTTGAGAGACTTTTGGAGGATTTTCAGGTCTGACTCTTTAGTGGAGGCTTGTAGGCCTCATTCTGGGCTCCAGAGACCTGCTCGGCAGGGTGCACCGAGGATGGGATCAGTGTTCGGGGAATACCTGGTCAGACACCATCAACACCATCAAGAGAGGCAGTGCGCAACGGAGGCAGCAGCCAGGGCTGCACAACAGAGAAGGGCATGCAGATGTGCGCAGACCTGCAGCTAAAGAGGGTGGCCAGGAGGGAGATGGCATCAGGAGAAGGGTGAGGGATTCTGCCCCCAACCCGCCCCCCCCACCCCTCCAAATACTGGGAGAGGAGCCATTGCAGCATAAGCCTCCAGAGGAGCCAGAGAATGATGAGGACCAGGGAGATGGCCAGGGGAGGTGGCCAATGTAGATATGAGGGAGGAAGGCCCTACCCGCAAAGGGTCTACAGACCTCAGTTCTCCTTCCTCCAGCTCAGTGATGAGCAATGCCTACAAAGGCTAAGATTTCGGAAAGTAGTACTCAGGGAGCTCTGCACTGTCCTGTGAGAAGATCTGCAGCCTCAAACAAGGCTCAGGACCGCCCTCACCATGGAGACCAAGGTCACCATCGCCTTGAAATTTTATGCCATGGGGTCTTTCCAGTCTGCCATTGCAGACATTGGCAACATCTCCCAATTCACGGCACATCGGTGCATCCGGCAGGTCACAGATGCACTGTACACGAGAAGGGTCCAGTACATCTCCTTCCCAATGACAAGGGAGAAACAGGTGGAGCGCAGGCCGGATTTGCCCAAATTGCAGGCTTCCCGAGGGTGCAGGGTGCATTGACGGCACACACATTGGGCTGAGGGCACCACAACATCACCCCGAGATCTTTGTGAACTGCAAAGGCATCCACTCGCTGAATGTGCAGCTTGTGTGTGACCACCAGCGTCAGATCCTGGCAGTTGATGCGAGGTACCCAGGAAGCAGCCATGATTCCTTCATTCTGCGCCAGACCAGTGTACCCACCCTCTTCACCAGTCCGAATCAGGATTGCGGTTGGCTGCTTGGTGACAAGGGATATCCCCTGTCCACTTGGCTGCTCACTCCACTGCAGAACCCCAGATAGCGCCAGAGCTATCAATGTTTCAAGTCGATGACCTTACATCAGACAAAAGGTTATCAACCTGAAACATCAACTTGTTTCTCTCTCCACAGATGCTGCCTGACCTGTTGAGTATTTCCAGCATTTTCTGCCTTTACAGCAGATGTTGTTAGATGCTCTGCTGCAGCAAAATCTGAGCCACTGGTTCCCATATATAATAAGCATTTTAGCATTAATTGTGTAATGCCTTCAGAACTCCAGCAGATGGAGACAATTTTCAAAGTTTGTGAATATGCAGCAAGCTGACTTGCATTTTTTTCCCTGCCTCTTTTTCTGCAGTACAGTTGCATACACACTGAGAGCGCTCCGGGAATTTGCCCAAGGATCCATTCTCCAGGCATGAGCAACAACAGGCTGTGGGGCATCACAGTCAAGCAGATCTATCGCATCTGCTCTGATGATGCTAGTGCCTCGGACGTGTCTTCCTTTTCCTCAACCGAGGATTCCTCTCTGCCGTGGTTAACATGGCCCTCGACCGTGTCCGTTCTATTTCTCACACCTCTACTCTCACCTCTTCCCCTCCCTCTCAGAACCACGACAGGGTTCCCCTTGTCCTCACCTTGCACCCCACCAGCCTCCACGTTCAACGGATCATTCTCCACCATTTCCACCACCTCCAGCGTGATCCCACCACCAATCACATCTTCCCCTCCCCTCCCCTCTCAGCATTCCGAAGGGACTGCTTCCTCCGTGACACCTTGGTCCATTCTGCAGTCACCCCGAGTACCCACTCCCCTTCCCACGGCACCTTCTCATGCTAGAGCAGAAGATGCAACACCTGCCCTTTTACCTCCTCCCTTCCCACTGTCCAGGGTCCCAAATACTACTGCCAGGTGAAACAGCGATTTACTTGTACTTCTTTCAATTTAGTATACTGTATTCGCTGCTCACGATGTGGTGGTCTCTACATTGGGGAGACCAAGCGTAGATTGGGCAACCGCTTTGCGGAACATCTCCATTCAGTCCGTAAGTATGACCCTGAGCTTCCGGTCACCTGTCACTTTAATTCTCCACTCCATTCCCACTCTGATAGCTCTGTCCTGGACTCCTGCACTGTTCCAATGAAGTTCAACGCAAGCTTGAGGAACCGCATCTCATTTTTCGTTTAGGCATTTTGCGGCTTTCTGGACTCAACATCGAGTACAACAATCTCAGAGCATAACCTCTGCCCATCTTTGGCTCCCTTCACCGCACCCCCGCGCCTACCCACCCCCCCCCCGCACCCCCGGCCCATCCCACCTCACCTCGAGCTTCTTTTTTTTTTCTCTTTGTATCCAATGGCAGCTGGTCAGTATTCCGCCATTCACACCCTAGCCTTTTTCTAAATCCGGCCATTACCATTTCAATTTGGCCCATCATCCCTTTTGTCTCTCTAATCTCTCCTGCATTCCACCCTATCACAGACCTGCCCTTTTGTTCTTTCTTCCCCTCCCCCTTTCTGTGCTCCTTTTCAAATATTTGGCAGTTCTGACGAAGGGTCGTCGACCCAAAACGTTAACTCTGTGTTTCTCTCCACAGATGCTGCCTGACCCGCTGAGATTTCCAGTATTTTCTATTTCTATTTCAGATCCTAGCTTTACTTTGTGACCATGTGAAATTTCCTAGGACTCGCTGTATAGCAATCAGCAGTAAGAACCTTGGCCGATTCTTCTCCTCAATTGGCCCCCTACCGCCGACTCGAGCCCAATTGCAAAGCCACACAGCTGCTCTGGCTGAGATCAGGATACTGAGAAATAAATCTTAACCTTCTGACCAGCACAGATTACCACCAGTAGAACATTTGTAATATTTTTATGGATCGGTTCAGCAACACTAAAGTTGCTGTTCAACTCCAGAGTCAGAGGGTAATCATATATCTACTGAAACAAAAACAGAAATTGCTGGCAACACTCAGCAAGTCAGGCAGCATCTGTAAAAAGGAAAAGGTTGATATTTCAGGCAAAGCCCTTCATCAGAACTGGAAGAATTAGCTGTTGAAGTGATAAGATGGAGAACAGGAGAAAGTTAAATGAAAGAAATGATAATGGCACAATACAACAGGAGGGATGATGAGAATAATGAGAGAAATAAAAGACATATGAGGCAACAACTTGCATTTATATAGCGCCTTTAACATAGTAAAATGTCACAAGGAACCTCACAGGCCCAAAGAATGTGTAAATTGTTACAGCAGGTTAGCTTTAGAGGGGAGCAAGAAAATCTGGCTAGTGGCGCAGGCTCTAGTGGCCCAAGAGTCTGGTGGAAGAAAAAGATAAGTCAACACAGGAGTGTAGACCACCCCGCCGGTGAGTGTGGAGTGTAGACCGCCCAGCCGGTGAGTGTAGACCACCCCGCCGGTGAGTGTGGAGTGTAGACCGCCCCGCCGGTGAGTGTGGAGTGTAGACCACCCAGCCGGTGAGTGTAGACCACCCCGCCGGTGAGTGTGGAGTGTAGACCGCCCCGCCGGTGAGCGTAGACCACCCCGCCGGTGAGCGTAGACCACCCCGCTGGTGAGCGTAGAGTGTAGACCGCCCCGCCGGTGAGTGTGGAGTGTAGACCACCCCGCCGGTGAGTGTGGAGTGTAGACCGCCCCGTCGGTGAGCGTAGAGTGTAGACCGCCCCGCCGGTGAGTGTAGACCACCCCGCCGATGGGTATGGAGTGTAGACCACCCTGCCGGTGAGTGTAGACCACCCTGCCGGTGAGCGTAGAATGTAGACCGCCCCGCCGGTGAGTATGGAGTGTAGACCACCCCGCCGGTGAGTGTAGACAGCCCCGTCGGTGAGTGTAGACAGCCCCACCGGTGAGCGTAGAGTGTAGACCACCCCGCCAGTGAGCGTAGAGTGTAGACCGCCCCGCCGGTGAGTATGGAGTGTAGACCACCCCGTCGGTGAGTGTAGACAGCCCCGTCGGTGAGTGTAGACAGCCCCGTCGGTGGGTGTAGACAGCCCTGCCGGTGAGTGTAGACAGCCCCGCCGGTGAGTGTAGAGTGTAGACCACCCCGCCAGTGAGTGTAGACAGCCCCGCCGGTGAGTGTAGAGTGTAGACCACCCCGCCGGTGAGTGTAGACAGCCCCGCCGGTGAGTGTAGAGTGTAGACCACCCCGCCAGTGAGTGTAGACAGCCCCGCCGGTGAGTGTAGAGTGTAGACCACCCCGCCGGTGAGTGTAGACAGCCCCGCCGGTGAGTGTAGACAGCCCCGCCGGTGAGTGTAGAGTGCAGATCACCCCGCAGATGAGTGTAGACAGCCCCGCCGGTGAGTGTAGACCACTCTGCCGGTGAGTGTAGAGTGTAGAACTAAAGGGCTCAATTTTCCCCAGTATTTGCATGGTTTTTTTTGGAGCAGGCTGCTTTTTCTGGCCTAACTTAAAAATCCCCAGTTTCCCCAATCAATTTGCACCAGCGTAACTCATTTAGTTACTTTTTTTTTAAGGTAAGTTTTTTTTCCTCAAAAGGGGCATAACCAGCCAGCTATGCCAATTCTGGCCATTTAGGCAACTTTGGCCAACTGATAAGTTACTCCATTTCTGCTTAGGCCAGCGTATGTGACCGCTTGAGAAAAGCCTTGCGGAGGGTTAAAGAAATTGGCGCAGGTAAGTACATCGGAGGCCATTCGGCCTGGGCTAGGGGAAGGAAGCGGGAGCGGACCGGCACTCACTCGGCGACCACAGCGGACCGGGAAGGCACGTGCTTGGGACCGGAGAGGCTCGGCAGGAGAGGGAGCAAACTGACCGGCACTCACTTGGGGCCACAGCGACCTAGACCGGCATCTCACTCGGGGACTGGAGAGGGTCGCAGACAGTCGATCTGAAGGCTTGGTGCCTGGGGAGGGGGAGCAGGGAGGGAGAGAGAGGTTACTACTGCGCATAAGTGGCCATTTCAGCGAAATCAAGAACGTCAGTTTTTTTCTCCGCGCATGCGCAGAAGGCCCGGCTCCTTTTTCCAGTGCAGACAGCTCCCGAGGCGACTGGCCACGCTGCGCAGCTCCACATTACAACACAAACATCGGGGAAACTTCGGACAAGTTTATCTTGCGCATTTCTTGACCTAAATAAGCGGTGCAACTTTGGCAATATGCCAGAAAACGGGCTTGGGGAAAATTGAGCCCAAAGTGTGGGATGAGAAACTAAAGTGGCGTAACACAGCACTCAAGATTTTTGCTTGCAGACAGAATGGAGATATATTTATATTAGGTATTTAGATCCACTGAGATTGACACCATATGGAGTATAATTCCAGTATGGTATCAAAACACATTTACAAAGGATTTCTTTTAAGCTTAGCTGAAGCTGATTTGAATGCTTGGAGAATGTGGAAGTTCTCTAAATATTTAAAATGTAATGGCTTTGAGGGGAACTTTGTGCATGCCTATACACAAATGTATAGAGCTCACTTTTGGCTGGGAGCATTTCAATTGGAGCCAGGTAATAGAAACTAGGTATTGCCTCGCCAGAACCAATACTGCAGCTGTCACCCTCGGACTGATTACTGCAGCGTAAATGCACCTAAGAATATTATTGCCAAGAGAAAGAAGCAGAACAATAAGTCATTCTACATTCTGTTCTTTGTCTCTGGTGGCAGCTTGCAATGTGCATGTAATCTTAGAATGTTGACTGGTCTGACTCTATGTTGATTCAGTATTTAGGGGTCAAAATTCAGTGACGCCATTTTTGAGGCAGTGTCACTGTTTGAATGGAGATTTTAACGCCAGGCAGCAGTTGCCGCCTCCAACTGTGAAATTGGGATTGCAGCATTAAATCAGGCATTGCACTCTACTCTGGAGACGGTAAATGGCGGTAAGTGGGGCGGCAATAATCATTTGTAACTGCACCACAGACATACTGCCGCCATCTGGATTCGACTGAGACAGTGATTGGGCACGGCACTGCCTTGTGCCTATCTACCCTTCCTACGCACTCACTCGCAGGGTGAAGATGGCAGATGCAACAGCAGCTCGCCAGCGCGCTCACCGCTTCTCCGACGCCGCCGTCGATGCACTGCTTGATGCCCCGGAGAGGTGTCGAGAATTTCTCAGCATGGAGGCCACAAGCCCAAACATCTTGAAGGCTCTGGCGGGAAGTCACTGAAATACTGTCAACGAAATACTGGGCACGGTGCCCAGGATAGCGACCCAATATCGGCAGAAGTGGATGGACATGACTCTGTTGGTGAGGGTGAGTATCTTTGACAGTAACCTGAGCATGCCATGCTCTGAGCTCAATGTGCAGTCTGTCCTCAATGTGAATGTGTCTGATCCCATGCTCTACGTGGATGAGACCAGATGCAAGGTTCGCATTTGCAGCCTCACCCACTCCAAGGGCCTGTATGCACTGTTAACTTTCCTACTCGGTTGTTACCCCTTCAGTCTTCATATGCATCTGGAAGACGCTATCCTTACCTTTATTGTTAGGTCCGTGGCCCCTCATTCAACCATTGCCACACCAAGTACTCGCAGCTAATGGAAGTTACATCGACCTTTAAAGACTCTCATACACTAACGTTCTAAACTATGTAAGGTACTTTGGACAGACAGATAGAAGGGCACTAATTCTGACGTTCTCGTTAATCTTGCAGGCCAAGCTTGCACAGATCAGAACACATCAGATTCAGACCAGAGGAGGGGACTCTGAGGTGCAACCCCTAACTACAGTGGAGGAACGCATATCGGCCCTGATGGGCGCACAAGTGGGTGCGGTGGCGGTGGGCGAGGCCGAGCCCCCTCGGGACAATGACGATATGTTGAGTTCCTTTGTAGCTTCTAGCGCCGTCTCCAGGCCAGGTTCAAGACCACTCCAACCTCTGTTGTCGAGCTACAGTACGTGGACGATGCCTGTGTCTGTGCACACACAGAGGCTGAACTCCAGGACATAGTCAACATATTTACCGAGGTGTATGAAAGCATGGGCATACGCTAAACATCAGTAAGACGAAGGTCTTCCACCAGCCTGTCCTCGCCGCACAGCACTGCCCCCCAGACATCAAGATCCACGGCACGGCCCTGGACAACGTGGACCACTTCGCAATATCTCGGGAGCCACCCATCAACAACAGCAGGCATTGACGACGAGATCTGACACCAGTGCGCCAGTGCAGCCTTCGGCCGCCTGAGGAAAAGAGTGTTTGAAGACCAGGCCCTCAAAATTGTCACCAAGCTCATAGTCTACAGGGCTGTAGTAATACCAGCCCTCTTGTATGGCTCAGAGACATGGACCATGTACAATAGACACCTAAAGTCGCTGGAGAAATACTACCAACGATGTCGCCACAAGATCCTACAAGTCCCCTGGGAGGACAGATGCACCAACATTAGCGTCCTCATCCAGGCCAACATCCCTAGCATTGAAGCACTGACCACACTTGATCAGCTCTGCTGCGCAGGCCACATAGTCCGCACGCCAGACACGAGACTCCCAAAGCAAGCGCTCTACTCGGAACTCGTCCACGGCAAACGAACCAAAGGTGGCAGAGGAAACGTTACAAGGACACCCTCAAAGCCTCCCTGATAAAGTGCAACATCCCCACTGACACCTAGGAGTCCCTGGCCAAAGCCCGCCCTAAGTGGAGGAAGTGCATCCGGGAGGGCACTGAGCTCCTCGAGTATCGTCACCGAGAGCATGCAGAAATCAAGCGCAGGCAGCGGAAGGAGCGTGCGGCAAACCAGGCTCCCTGCCGACCCTTCCCTTCAACCACCGTCTGTCCCACCTGTGACAGAGACTGTGGTTCTCGTATTAGACTGTACAGCCACCTAAGAACTCATGCTAAGAGTGGAAGCAAGTCTTCCTCGATTCCGAGGGACTGCCTATGATGATGACTTAGCTCTGACACCACAATACTTCTGGCCCCCTCCCCTGCCATTGAGCACCAGGCCGACGCTATAGTAGGCTTGCAAACTCTCATGTCATCGGTGTATGGTGGCATCAATCAGCTCTGTGGTGTGCTGCAGTTGCAGTTTGCCATGATGCTGAGCCAACTTGAATCCACGCAGGAACTGACCACTGCCATTGTGTCTGGGGCCCAATCTGTTGCACGGGGAACTAACGTTGGCAACGCACGGCAGCAATCTGTGCTCAGCCAGATAGCTCCAGGCCCCCTCTATGACTTTGTGCTTTCAGATGACTTAAGATGCCAGGAGCCTGCACGTCAGCGTTTACACTGCGTGTGATGGTTGAGAGGACGAGGAGATGCTGGATGTGGCAGAGGATCCAGCGTTCTCAGAGAGCGGGGCCAGCAGCTTGTTTGAAGACAGCGTGGTCGGGGATATGGAGCTGGGTGATGATGCTCCGGGACCCAGTGGCATGCAGCAACACCACCGGGGAGTGGGGGGGAGATTAGTGGGCCAGCTCCCCGGAGGGTGAGTGCGTGCCTGAGTGATGCTCAGCAGCACTCTGATGATGAGCCCGAATTAGAGGATCTCGCAAGACAGTCATTGCAGAGGCACAGCAATCTGCTGGGTGCTTTGTCAAGGGTGCCCGAGAGTATCGATGCACTAGCTGTGAGGATGGAGGAGTCTGCCGCAACCTATGTGTTATGTATGTTAACTGGGTTTTACCTACCACCAGAGGGCGCGACTGTCGGAGTCCTAATGGTCACTGGCAGACACGTGCAAGCCGTGTATATAATGATGGCAGTCATGTTGAATCCTCACTTTGAGAATAAATAAACTGGAGTAAGGTCATGCCTGAACTAGCTCATCGTACTTAGTCTCGTGGAGTTATTCGATACTTAACACGATGCATTTGTGTTCCAGCAGCCCATCAAGTCCATCCTTGGGAAATACCAATGGATGCCGGATGCTTCAAGTGACCATGTGGTCCCAGACATGGTGGCATGGGCTATGGCTGACGTGGTAGTAGCCATTGAGCACCAGGCCAATGCTGTAGTAGGCTTGCAGAGTCAGATGTCATCAGTGCGTGGTGGCATCAATCAGCTCTGTGGTGTGCTGCAGTTGCAGTCTGCCATGAAACTTGAATCCACGCAGGCACTGACTGCTGCCATCATGTCTGAAGCCCCATCAGTTGCACGGGGAACTAACGTTGGTGAAGCACGGCAGCAATCTGCGCTCAGCCAGATAGCTCCACACGCTGAAGGTCTGCCCCGAGGGAGCAGCAGCGTGCCGGGCCTGTTGAAACGTGATGTCCTCTCAGGATGACATCATTCCGCCCTTGCCCCTGCCACTATCTGCAACCCATCCACCACAGTCCGCCCATGCAGTCTGCAGCCGGGCCTTCCAGGGCCTGAGCTAGTACGGGACGTCCTGCTAGACAATCAGCTGTGGCAGCGGCGCCAACAGAGCGACCTTCTACCAGCCTTGCTGCAGGCACTGAGACTCCATTGAGGAGGAGCAGTAGGCCTGGGAGGGGGGAGAAGGGAAGGGAAGGGGTAGGAAAGCACTGAGAAAGAGTCGCTAAATATGTGTGTGCTCGTTGCCAGAAATGGTGGCCTTGCTCGAATCTGAATTCATGTCAATAGCTGCACTTGCATGAGCCATTAAAGAATTGTGTGATGCCGGCCAGACATGCAGTCCTTGTTCGATTAAGAACCAATGTGAATAGTTGAACGTGGATGTGGGTGATACTGTTTCAAGGGGTCTGGTTTCAATTATTGTTTGCTGTGAATGATGGCGTCCTTTTGTGCTTCTTTGCAACACACTATGGTTTTTGTTATAAATAAAAATTCATTTAATTTGTCACAATCTTATCTTGCCATTTATATTTACGGAGGCTTGGAGGGTGGGGCGCAATATCTTCAGTAGATGGCCAGGTGAATATGCTGATCAGGTGAGGCAGGGCCTGCAATGCCATATCCATAAAATCAATGGCCCCCTGAACCATGGGGAAGCCCGCAATCCTGGCAAAGTCATGGGAGCGCTCATCCTGGCTCTGCCTGGACATGGTGAACTTTATGTAGTCCATGAGTTGGCTGTAGAGAGCATTGGTCACCTGGTGAATGCAGCAATGCACTGCAAACTGCGAGATGTTGCATACCGACTGGAAGGAACCGGTAGCATAGAAGTTGAAGACATCTGTCACTTTCACTGCCACTGACAACGAGGTCCTAGTGCCGATGTCAGTTTCGAGGTTAGTGTGCAGGAGGTGGCAGAGCTCGGTGACCACCTCCTTGTGGAACCGCAGCCTTCTTATGTACTGCTCCTCGGACATATCAAGGTAAAAATAATGTACATAGTAAACCCTGCATCTGTAAGGCTAGTTGTGAAGCTGCGTGGTCGCAGTATGCCAACACCTACATACTCGGCGAGGAGAAAATGCAGCACTGACAGGGACCTCAGTGGCCCCTCCCTCTAAATACCGTCCTAGACTATTTACTTCGACTTGTGAATGCCAACTTTTTGTGGCGTGTTCCCTGCCAGCCGGTAAGTGAGGCGGCAAAAGTGAATTTGGTGAGACGGCTCCAAGGAGGCGGTGCACGTGTACGGACGTCAGGATTTCCATGGCGGTAATCGGCGGGGCGGCAAATCTTTCTGCCCTTGAGAAAGGACAGCCAAATTTCCAATCAGGCGACACCCATGCCCAATGCCGCGGCCCAGCCGTTCACGCCCTGTTGCCGCCTCACTCAGGTGGTATTAGCTGACGGGCGTAGCCGAATTTTGATGCCTTCCAATTTAATTAACGGACTGACTGCTGCCAACGACCAGAAGTTGTGTAGAAGCGTACTGCGCATTCAACTTGAACCGGAAGCAGCTTCACCAGGAATGAGACAGACTGACTCCTGGCCACCCATCATGAATATGACTGTTTATCAGCTAGCATTTAGTGTGGGCTGAAGCCAGGGTCCCTAGATTTCTGCAGCACCTCAAGTCAAATTGCTGTGGCAATCCCAACTAAATGTTATGAAAAAAATGTAGAATTGTAGGGATTGGGAATATCTGAATCTCAATATAGTATTTTTAAAAGGCCGTATAAAACATAACAACTTGCATTTATATAGCGCCTTGAACATACTAAAACATCTCAAGGAACTTCACAGGAACATTATCAAATAAAAATTCGACAAGAGCCAAAAAGGAGATAAATCTTGGTCAAAGAGGTAGGTTATCAGGAGCATCTTAACGGAGGAGAAAGTGGTACAGAGGCAGAGCGGTTTAGGGAGGGAATTCCAGAGTTTAGGACTTAGGCAGCTGAAATGGTGGAGCGATTAAAATAGGGGTTGCAAAAGAGGCCAGAACGTGAGGAGCGCAGAGATCTCAGAGGGTTGTAGGCTGGAGGAGATTACAGAGCTAGGGAGGGGCAAGGCCATGGAGGGAGATGAAAACAAGGATGAGAATTTTAAAATCAAGGCATTGCTGGACTGGCAACCAATGTAGTAGTTGAGTGATCACAGGATTGATGGGTGAACTGGAGTTAGTGTGAGTTAGAGTTTTGGATGAGCCTATGTTTATGGAGGGGGAGATGGAAGGCTGACCAGGAGAGCATTGTGGCCGCTGGGTGTGTGGATCCCGCTGGGGACAGCATCGGTAAGTGAAGGCCGTCCTTTACTGCGTCTCTCCCTAAAAGTCCAAGCGCCTTACAATCGATTGCTTATGATGGTGTGCAAGTTCCTTGCGACATGGTGCAATGGCATACCCACCCTGACGGAACCTCTTGTGTCATTTATGAACTTCAACAATTGTACATCCCTGTCTGGCGTAAAAATAAAATGGGGAAGGTGGCTCAACCGTGGCTAATAAGCGAAATTAGGGATCGTGTTAAAGCCAAGGAAGAGGCATATAAATTGGCCAGAAAAGCAGCAAACCTGAGGACTGGGAGAATTTTAGAATTCAGCAGAGGAGGACAAAGGGTTTAATTAGGAGGGGGAAAATAGAGTACGAGAATAAGCTTGCAGGGAACATAAAAACTGACTGCAAAAGCTTCTATAGATATGTGAAGAGAAAAAGATTAGTGAAGACAAATGTAGGTCCTTTGCAGTCAGAATCAGGTGAATTTATAATGGGGAATAAGGAAATGGCAGACCAATTGAACAAATACTTTGGTTCTGTCTTCACTAAGGAAGACACAAATAACCTTCTGGAAATACTAGGGGACCGAGGATCTAGCGAGAAGGAGGAACTGAAGGAAATCCTTATTAGTCAGGAAATTGTGTTAGGGAAATTGATGGGATTGAAGGCCGATAAATTCCCAGGGTCAGATATGCTGCATCCCAGAGTACTTATGGAAGTGGCCCTAGAAAGAGTGGATGCATTGGTGGTCATTTTCCAACATTATATAGACTCTGGATCAGTTCCTATGGATTGGAGGGTAGCTAATGTAACCCCACTTTTTAAAAAAGGAGGGAGAGAGAAAACAGGGAATTATAGACTGGCTAGCTTAACATCGGTAATGGGGAAAATGTTGGAATCAATTATTAAAGATGTAATAGCAGCGCATTTGGAAAGCAGTGACAGGATCGGTCCAAGTCAGCATGGATTTATGAAAGGGAAATCATGCTCGACAAATCTTCTAGAATTTTTTGAGGATATAACTAGTAGAGTGGACAAGGGAGAACCAGTGGATGTGGTGTATTTGGACTTTAAAAAGGCTTTTGACAAGGCCCCACACAAGAGATTAGTGTGCAAAATTAAAGCACATGGTATTGGAGGTAATGTATTGACGTGGATAGAGAACTGGTTGACAGACAGGAAGCAAAGAGTAGAAATAAATGGGTCCTTTTCAGAATGGCAGGCAGTGACTTGTGGGGTACCGCAAGGTTCAGTGCTGGGACCCCAGCTACTTACAATATACATTAATGATTTAGACGAAGGAATTGAATGTAATATCTCCAAGCTTGCAGATGATACTAAGCTGCGTGGCAGTGTGAGCTGTGAGGAGGATGCTAAGAGACTGCAGAGTGACTTGGACAGGTTAGGTGAGTGGACAAATGCATGGCAGATGCAGTATAATGTAGATAAATGTGAGGTTACTCACTTTGGTGGGAAAAACAGGAAGGCAGAATATTATCTGAATGATGACAGATTAGGAAAGGGGGAGGTGCAACGAGACCTGGGTGTCATGGTACATCAATCACTGAAAGTTGGCATGCAGGTACAGCAGGCGGTGAAAGCGGCAAATGGCATGTTGGCCTTCATAGTGAGAGAATTTGAGTATAGAAGCAGGGAGGTCTTACCGCGGTTGTACAGGTCCTTGGTGAGGCCACACCTTGAATATTGTGTTCAGTTTTGGTCTCCTAATCTGAGGAAGGACATTCTTGCTATTGAGGGAGTGCAGTGAAGGTTCATCAGACTGATTCCCAGGATGGCAGGACTGACATATGAAGAAAGACTGGATTGACTCGGTTTATATTCACTGGAATTTAGAAGAATGAGAGGGGATCTCATAGAAACATATAAAATTCTGACAGGACTGGTTAGGTTAGATGCAGGAAGAATGTTCCGGATGTTGGGAAGTCCAGAACCAGGGGTCACAGTCTAAGGGTAAGGGGTAAGCCATTTAGGACTGAGATGAGGAGAAACTTCTTCACTCAGAGAATTGTGAACCTGTGGAATTCTCTACCACAAAAAGTTGTTGAGGCTAGTTTGTTAGATATATTCAAAAGGGAGTTAGATGTGGCCCTTACGGCTAAAGGGATCAAGCGGTATGGAGAGAAAGCAGGAATGGGGTACTAAATTTGCAAAAATGATCAGCCATGATCATATTGAATGGTGGTGCAGGCTCAAGGGGCCTGCACCTATTTTCTATGTTTCTATGATTGCAGATGATACCCTGAGTGTGAGCCAGAGTCAGGACGAGACCCTTGAGCCGAGTGCAGCCATTGGCAGCATGTCCGATGAGGGCGAGGAAGTGGGGGACACTGCTGCGAGCACCGCGTCACTGCTTCCTACACTCGTATGCGCCAGCCCAGATACTGGGACTATGCAGTCGGGACAGTTAGATTTAGCAGAAGGGTCTGCACTGGGTGATGCACCGAGGCCTAGTGGGCTGCAGCATGGTTAAGGGACAAGGGAACCTCGGGTGCCAGCTCTCTGGGGGAGCGGATTCGCACGCGAGTTCTGCTGCAGAGGATTCAGACTAGCCCATCAATGTGGCGGCTTATGAAACAAGGCTGGAGGCCATGCATGTGTAGATGTTGTGGGCAATGGCAAGGGTGCCCAAGAGCCTGTCGCAAGTGGTCAGGAGCATGGAGGAGTCCACCTCCCGCATTGTGGACACTATGGAGCCCATCATTGCCAGAGTGCAGAGGATTGTGGGTTCCCAGAGACTGTGCTGATCCAGCTGTGATGACGTGTGTCATGGGTGATGTGGCAGCTGCCATTACAGCACGGGTACAAGGGAATGAACGCCTGAATGCTGCTTTGGAGAGGATGGCCGCTGGCCTGGAAGCTCAGAATGCTCTCATGCACTCTCAGCAACAGGCCACAGAGCGTCTTACTGCTGTCGTTTCTGGTGGCATCGAGACTGTGTCTGTTCTCATCCAGTCTCAGGAGATCTGACTGCGGCCATCACGGCTGGATCCACCGTGGTCGTGCCACCCCACAGACCTGTGCTCCTTCAGATTAGTAGTGATGGTGAGGTGCTGTCCCGGGGGAATGGCGGAGGCTCATCGGACCAAGATCCTGATGTGCTCTCTCAGAATCACAGCAGTCCTGAGCCGAGACTTGCCACTCCGCCAATGCTGCCAACCATGAAATCGCCCAAACCAATTCCTACCGAAAGCACAGAGGAGAATGTGGCCTCGTCTGCAGACAACTCTTCCAGGGCCAGAGCTGGTCGAGGGCATCCTAGAAGGACACCTGTAACTTCTACATCTGAAACACAGCAGCCTTCCCAGAGCCATGATGCAGCCACCGGAGAGACACTGTGGTGTAGTTCCAGAATAGGTGTGCGTAAGAGGCGTTATAAGGAAATGCACAAGGGTGAGAATTGATAACGTGTATGTTTTGTGGATCCATTATTTCTGGTCTAATAAATCTTTATTTTGGGTTTGAATCTCTGTGCAGGTCTTTTATTTCACTGCGGAGAATGATGTGTGAAAGGCCTCATTGGTTTGCCCATAGAGATGCACAGATGAAGGGTGAAGTGCACATGAACTCAGTGGAAACGAGCAGCAAAGAGACAGTTTAGGACTTCCCTCGCAAGGTCCCGATGGCAATGCCGCCTTCTGCATGGCCGCCGACCCACATCCTGGTCCTCCTCCTGTGCTTCCTCCTCCTCCTGCGTCTCCTCCTCCTGGTCCTTCTCCTCAGGTGGCACTGCTGCCTCGTCCTCCAGTGGTCGTGTCCTCATGATTGCCAGGTTGTGAAGCATGCAGTAGATGACCACGAGTAGGGACACCCGCTCAGGCGAATACTGCAGCATTCCTCCTGAGTGATCCAGGCAACGGAACCTCTGTTTAAGGATTGCGATGATCTGCTCAATGATGCACCTGGTGGCTGAATGAGAGCAATTGTACGATTGCTGCGCAGCAGTCCTGGGGTTGCGAAGGGGAGTCAGCAGCCAAGTACAGAGTGGGTAACCCTTGTCTCTAAGGAGCTAGCCACAATCTTGGTTTGGTCCAGCAAACACGCCGGGCACACCGGTCTGCCGCAGGATGAAAGCATCGTGGCTGCTGCCAGGATACCTGGCATCAACTGCCATGATTTTGCGGTTGTGGTTGCACACCAGCTGGACATTGAAGGAGTGAAATCCCTTGTGGTTACGGAAGATCTCGGGATTGTTCTGTGGCACCCTCATGCGACGTGGGTGCAGTTTATGGCACCCTAAACCCTGGGGAAGCCCGCAATAATGAATCCAGTCTGCAACTCCAACTGCTTCTCTCTGCTCATAGGAAAGGATATGTAGGTCCTCTTCCTCTTATACAGAGCATCCGTCACCTGACGGATGGAGTTATGCACGACAAACGGCGAGATGTTCGAAATGTCTGCTGTTGCAGCTTGAAAAGATCCAGTCGCATAGAAATTGAGTGCAATGGTGACCTTTGATGCGGTGCTTAGAGCTGTCCTCAACCTTGTTTGAGGCAGCAGATCTGGCTGCAGGAGATTGCACAGCTCCGTCATGATGTCCTTGTGGAATCACAGTCTCTGGAGACACTGGTCATCCATCAGGTCCATGTAGGAGAACTGCTGTCAGTAGACCCTTTGACGATAGGGCCTTCTGCCACCATGTCTATGTCGGCGTCTTCCTCTGACAGGTGCATCATTGCTTTCTCCCTCCTGCTCTTGTTGCTCCTCACCCTCTGCAGCCTACTGTTGGCAAGCATCTGCCTCTTGTGCATGCTGCCTCCTGTCCATCTGGCCCACAGTGATGTGCGGGGGTCTGCATACCTGATCCTCCTCCTGACGGCAGCCCCTTCCTGAGGTCCTTCCTGCTGCACCTCTCTGGGTTCAGCTCTGTCGCCATCTCCATGGCCTTCTGCATGTTCCTAGAAAGGGACAATTTCGGCCCCTTGTGTTGCATGAGTTTTGTCCCTCAAACCCCATGCATAGTACCAAAGCATCATTGACCAATGTGCTCATGCCACGTCAGCCACATGAGCATGACATTTAGTGCTTGATCATTGTGAATAAATTAAGTGTTTATTGAACTGTGAAGCTGCTGATCATGGTGAAGGAACAAGTAAGTCGGGCAAAAGAAAAATTGGAAATATGATCCTTCTAACTTGGACTTGGGATTCACATTTATGGTTCTGATAAAAATCCTTGACCGCAATGTACTGTTTATGCCGAAGTTTTTGCTCAGGATAGCATGAAACCAAGCAAACTATGGAGTCATTTGAAGATCAAACAGTGTTTCCTCAAAGATAAAGCACAGATTTATTCAAACAAAAGCTCTTTCAACTAAAAGGACAGATGAAGGTAAACAATGCATGCAGTGCTTCCCCTGCTAAAGCACTTGAAGCATCCTATGCTGTCTCATACCAAATAGCAAGAAGTGGAAAATCTCATACGATTGGTGAAAATCTTGTCCTGTCAACACCAATTGAAATGGCATTGGTTGCGTTTGGAAGGAAATCACTAACCAGCTAAGTCTCATCCCGCTATCTGTCAAGACAGTTGCCCGCAGAATTGCTGATATGGCAGAAGATATCAAGGAGCAGCTAGTCCGAGCAGTGAGGCAAAAGCTCTTTCTTCACACTACAAACTGATGAAAGTTATGACTGCGCCAATGCAGGACAAATTATGTATTTTGTTCGATACATCAGCTCATCTGAGATCAAAGAGGTCTTTTTATTTTGCTCTGCTGTCCCAACAAGAACAACAGCTGAGGAGTTGTTCAAAACTAGACTGGTACATGACCGATAAAAATATTGTGTCGAGTTTTGGACAGATGGGGCAAAAGTCATGACTGGATGCAATAGTGGACTTGCTACCCAGGTGAAAGCTGTTTCATCACGCTGTGCATAGTGCTACTGTTGTACACACAGCGAAGTACTAGCTGCAAAAGTAATACCAAAAGAGCTATTGGATGTACTGACTGCTGCTGTGTGAACCTCATAAAAGCTCAACCACTGAATCCGCCTCTCTTCTCAGTGCTATGCGCTCATTCCAAGAGCGACTACACTCCAAAAGTACTCCATTGGCTGTAAAGTGCTTTGAGATGTCCAGTGGTCGTGAAAGGCACTATATAAATAAATGCAAGTCTACTTTCCATGTGACGAGATTGGATAATTACTTCTGCTTCACAACAGAATTTGAAAGCAGTCTCATGGTGAGGCTTTGGCAAGAATGTGCAAACTCGGAGATGCTGTATATTTTTTACATACTCTAAATTACCACTTCACCATCACTTCCTCCACCAGCACTTCCAGGTTTTAATGGGCTACTTGGCCGACATATTTGACAAGCTCAAATGAACTTGACCTCGCTTTGCTAAGAAACAGCTTCATCAAAAAAACTTTTGCTATGGAGTGGCAATATGCTGCAAGACTGGCATTGTCATAAACTTTGCACAAAATTCAGCAAATATTTTCCAGAAAGAGAGGCAAATAAATTGCAGGATTTCTTCTGGATTTACATGAGCCTGAAAGAGTATTTGATCAATCTTGCTGGTGACTCTGGTCGAGAACATTTTAAAGTCTCTTGATGAGTTCAAGCTCCCAATTCAAAGAGGTCACTGCATTGTCCCAAACAGTCATCAATATACTTGTTCCATTTGCCTTAATATATTTGCGCTAATTGAGATTTTCTTCGCTTACTTAAAAAGGGAAACATCAAAAACAAATACAGAAAATGATTTGCAGTTGAAACTCTCCAAAATCAAACCAAGATTTAACAAATTGTGCTTGCAGCAAATAGGCTCATCCTACTAAAAGAAACAAGTGGTCTTTTACATTGAAGCTTATTCAGTAGTATAGCAGTGGTACTGTGCTATTTATGTTGCTTTCTGTTCGAAGCAATATGTTTTTTACCCAAGAAAATAAAGTCCTCGTGAGAAATAGAGTCCCAGATTTCCACTACCCTTTGTGTGAAGAAGTAATTTCTGACATCATCCCTGAACGGCCTATCTCTAATTTTAAAGTTATGCCCCCTTGATTCAACCCAAGTATTATCCAAATGCCAATTTTCTCTCAAATTATGGATTCTAATATTTTACCTACAATCAATGCTAGATTGTAACAGCACAATATGCAATTTAACTATAATTGAAAAATATGGGCAAAGATCTCTGCTATCACATTTCTGACTTTCAACAGCCCAGCATGCATTCCATGGCAGCCCAGTGACTTATCCACCCGGAGTTCTATTTTTTCCAGAATCGATTCCTTTTCTGCACTTAGCTCTATCAATTGTTCCATACCCTTCTCTAGTACACCTGCATTCTCACATCTGCCATTATTTGTAAAAACAAATGCAAAATATTTATTTAATATCTTCACCATACATTTATCCTCTACAATTAGACTTCCTCCATCATCCCAAGCAGATATCCACTTTAACTATACTTTCACTGTCTATATTCTTATAAAATCCCTTACTATTTCCTTTTTCATTATCTGCTAGCATTTTTCATGTTTACTTTTAGCTCTTCTAATTTCCCTTGTCATCTTTCTACTATACTGTCTATATTTCTCATGACTACGAGTATGCTTAGCCCTAACTTTACCATATGCCTACTTTTTAGCTGTGAAGAGGTCACAAAGGGCTGGATTTTTGGCTTGTTGCCATCTCTGTTTTCACTTCAGAGGGGCAGCAATGGCGGCGGTAAGATCTTCCGGGTGGGCGGCCAACTACCAGTGCCCCGCCGGGGTTTTCAGGGCTGGTTTCGGCGAGGGACAGAGCATTACTGCCCGGAAGCGGTGAGCCAGTGTGCAACGCCCCTGGTTGTGACACCGGCTCGATTTTTGGCTCTCGCCCGATCCGTAACGCTCCGTATAGTGCCGTGCTGGGACCACCTGTTAAAGCTGGCGGTCCAAGCTGTAGCGGCTGCAGTGAGTTAAGTAATGACGACCTCAAGTAAAAGTGAGTGTTTCTTTTTGCTATTTATGGTGTGGTGGCGTGAGTTATTCAATGGAACTGTTTGTGGTCGTTTTTTTTTCTCTCCAGGCCTCTCTTAGAGCGCACTGAGGCCAGCTGTTTAGCTTAGGATTTTCGCATGTTCAGCTGGCCCAGAGCCCTAAGAGAGGTGTGCAACGCATCCCTTAGCGCTCTGCCCCTCTCTGCCCTAAGTGGAGGAAGAGCATTCGGGAGGGCGCTGAGCACCTCGGGTCTCATCGCCGAGAGCATGCAGAAATCAAGCGCAGGCAGCGGAAAGAGCGTGTGGCAAACCTGTCCATCCCACCCTTACCCTCAACAACTATCTGTCCCACCCGTGACAAAGGACTGTGGTTCTCATATTGGACTGTTCAGCCACCTAAGAACTCATTTTTAGAGTGGAAGCAAGTCTTCCTTGATTCCGAGGGACTGCCTATGATGATGATGATGCCCCACACTCAAGGCCCAGCTGCCCAATTTTGCAGACTGAGGCGCAAACTTTACTGCCCCAAAATGAGCAAAGCTGAAAATCCAGCGTCGAGCCTGCAAAGAGATATAGACAGGTGAAGTGAGTGGGCAATAAGGTGGCAGATGTAGGGAAATGTGAAGTTATTCACTTTGGAAGAAAGAATAGAAAAACAGAATATTTTTAAAATGATGAGCAACAATTAAATAAGAACGTAAGAAAGTAAGAAATAGGAGCAGGGGTAGGCCATTTGGACCTTCAAAACTGCTCTGCCATTTAATATGATCATGGCTGATCTGATCTTGGGCTCAGCTCCACTTCCCTGCCCTCTCCCCATAATGCTTGATTCCCTTATTGTTCAAAAATCTGTCTTTCTCCACCTTAAATATATTCAATGACCTAGCCTCCACAGCTCTCTGGAGCAGACAATTTCACAGATTTATGACCCTCTGAAAAGAAATTCCTTCTCATCTCAGTTCTAAATGGGCGACCACTTATTCTTAAACTATGCCCCCTAGTTCTAGATTCCTTCACGAAGGGAAATATCCTCTCTGCATCCACCCTGTCGAGCCCCCTCAGTATCTTATATGTTTCAATAAGATCACCTCTCATTCTTCTAAACTCCAATGTGTATAGGCCCAAACTGCTCAACCGTTCTTCATAAGTCAACCCCATCATCTCAGAAATCAACCGAGTGAACCTTCTCTGAACTGCCTCCATTGCAAGTATACCCTTCCTTAAAAACGGAGACCAAAACTGTATGCAGTACTTTAGGTGCGGTCTCACCAATACCCTGTACAGTTGTAGCAGGACTTCCCTGCTTTTATACTCCATCCCCTTTGCAATAAAGACCAACATTCCATTTGCCTTCATCATTACTTGCTGTACCTGCATACTAACTTTTTGTATTTCATGCACAAGGACCCCAGGTCTCTCTGTACTGCTGCATTTTGTAATCTCTCTCCATTTAAATAATAATGTTCTTTTTTAATTTTCCTGCAAAAGGGAATAACCTCACACTTTCCCACATTATACTCCATCTGCCAAATGTTTACCCACTCACTTAGCCTGTCTATATCCTTTTGCAGATTCTTTGTGTCCTCCTCACAACTTGCTTTTCCACTCATCAGCAAACTTGGCTACATTACACTCGGTCTCTTCATCCAAGTCAATAATATAGATTATAAATAGTTGAGGCCCCAGCACCGATCCCTGCAGCACCCTATAAGTCACTGTTTGCCAACCAGAAAATTACCCATTTATCCTGACTCTCTGTTTTCTGTTAGTTAGCCAATCCTCTAACCATGCTAATATATTACCCCCAACCCCGTGACCTTTTATCCTGTGCAGTAACCTTTTATGTGGCACCATATCGAATGCCTTCTGGAAATACAAATACACCACATCCACTGGTTCCTCTGATGATGGGGCTCATCGTGGTCTGACACAGAGGACCAAGGTGGGATAATATAAACTGCACCTATGTTGATAAACTAGATGGCAGGTGAAGTACAGATGACAGAAGCATTCTATCAATGGTGAGAGTGTTCTTCTAATGAGGTGACACTTTGCTTGAAAAACTTGTAGCCTGCTGAATCTGTGCTGGAAATGGACTGGGCAACAACTTCCACCTGAGGAAAGTGATCATTTGTCAGGTGGGAGTTTTGACTGAACATTTCATGCTGTCAAGTAATCAGCTGGAGCGATGGTCACAGAACTTCTGCCTCAGGTTGACAGACATGGTTCCCAAGCTGTGTGAATCCCGTGGCCATGCAGGGAAATTTAAAAATCAAATGAAAAAGGGTTCTTAAGTGCTCATACTTGACAATCATCTCAATTGGATCAACCGCCATTGCCGGTTTGGTCGGCTCCACACTGATAGATATGCCTGAGGGAAAGGCATGTGGGAGTGAGATGACAGCGGGTTCCTGTCAAAAACAGCAACTTTCCCACCTGACCCACCACCGATCACGCCCAGAGAGTTAGCATGCAATTCGGAAGGCAAATGGCATTTTGGCCTTTATTGCAAGAGGGTTAGATTACAATTGTACAGAGGTCATACTACAACTGTACAGGCCTTTGGTGAGGCCACACCTGGAGAACTGTGCACAGTTTTGGTCTCCTTCTCTGAGGAAGGATATACTTGCCTTAGCGGCGATGCAACGAAGATTCACTAGATTGATTCCTCGGATGAGAGGGTTGTCCTATTAGGAGAGATTGGGCCTATACTCTCTGTAGTTAGAAGAATGAGAGGTGATCTCATTAAAAAATATAAGATTTTGAGAGGGATCGACAGGGTAGATGCTGAGAGGTTGTTTCCCCTGGCTGGAGAGCCTGGAACTAGGGGACATAGTCTCAGGATAAGGGATCGGCCATTTAAGATGGAGATGAGGAGCAATTTCTTCACTCAGGGGGTTCTGAGTTTTTGGAATTCTCTACCCAAAAGGGCTGCGGATGTTGAATCATTTGAGTATATTCAAGGTTGAGATAGATAGATTTTTGGACTCATGGGGAAATCAAGGGATATGGAGATCGGGCGGGAAAGTGGAGTTGAGATCGAAGATCAGCCATGATCTTCTAGAATGGTGGAGTAGACTCAAGGGGCCATATGGCCTTATCCTGCTCCTAATTTTTAGGTTATGTTAAGTTTCAGTTTAGTTTTAATCTTTCTATTTGTGCACAGAACTCTATTGTTTGCTGCACCCGCCTTTGGCCTAATGGGAATTAATTTATTTTGCACTTAATAGAATTCGGAGCTTGCAAGGTTTCAGGAGTTAGAATGTAGATTAAAAAGCAGGATCTCAAAAGTCAGCAATCTCAGGATTACTATTTATACCATGTGCTAACCAGTACAGGCAGGTAAATAAATGGCTGGAAACATAGTGTAAGAGGGAAGAATTAGATTCCAATTGTAGTGACATTGCGACCAGAGCTGTACCGACAGGACAGGCTACATCTGAGCAGAGCTGGGACTAATATCATCATGGAGAAATTAAGTAGAGCTGTAGTAAAGAGTTTAAACTAACGTGGCCAAGTATAGCAACAGCATAGAGTATGCTTCTTGGAAGGGAAATTAAGTTTTTGAAATTAAATAGGTGGAACACATAGTAAAAAATAAATCAGGAAGAGGAAAGGTTAAAAGCAAAGATAACATTGAAATACCAAGTGAAACTAAAATGTCTGCATATTAATAAAGGTGTATAAGAAACAAAAGTAGGGAACAACAATTGTCGACTACAACAGAATATCATGGCATAATACAGTAACTGAAATGAGTCTGCAGCTGGGTGAGGATTGGCAAATTTCAGCTTCAATACACTGAGGAGGAACAGGGAAAGAAAAGAAAAGGGGTAGTGCTATTAATAGAATCATAAAAGCTTACAACACAGAAGGGGGCCATTCAGCCCATCATTTCTGTGCAGGTGCTTCGGCAGAACAATCCTAAACTAACGTCACTGCCGAGACGCTAGAAATATATCATTCAAGACAACATAATACTAGAGTGCAAGAATTTAAATAATGAAATGTCCCAAACTGAATCCCTGTGATTGATCTGAAGAATAATAAGGGGTCAATTACACGAGTAGGGGTATATTACAGACTCAACAGTGGAAAGAAAATTGAGGATGTAATTTGTAAATAGACAGGCATAATTAAGTTACATTTTAGGAAATTTAAATTACCTAAAAATAGACTGGGATTGGGAAAGGGAATGTTTGTGGTGAGGAAGAGGAGGTTTTTTTTGCAGTACTTTCAAGACTGATTTCTCAGTCAATATTCAATTTAGGAGTTTAGAGCCTGGGCAGTTGAAAGCACGGCTGCCAATGGAGGAGCGATTAAAATCAGGGATGCACAAGCGGCCATAATTAGAGGAGCGCGGAGATCTCAGAGGCTTGTAAGGCTGGAGGAGGTTACAAAGATAGGGAGGGGCGAGGCCATAGAGGGATTTGAAAACAAGGATGGACCGGGAGCTAATGTAGTTCAGCGAGCACAGGGGTGATGGTTGAACGGGACTTGGTGCAAGTTACGATACAAGCAGCAGAATTTCAGATGAGCACAAGTTTGTGTAGGGTGGAAGATGGGCCAATCGGGAGAACATTGGAACAGTCAAGTCTAGGGGCATGGATGAAGGTTTCAGCAGCAGATGAGCTGAGGCAAGGGCAGAGTTAGGTGGTGTTATGGAGGTTAAAGTAGAACGTCTTGGTGATGGAACAGATATTTGAGTGGAAACTCATCTCGGGGTCAAAAACAATGGCCAGTTTCAGCCTCAGACCATTACCAGGGAGAGGGATGAAACTGATGGTGAGGGAATAGAATTTGTGGCTGGGAACAAACTCAATGGCCTGGATTTTGTGGTGGTAATGACGGCGAAACTGTCAGCGTTCACTGGTACCCCTCTGAAACAGACCTGAAACTTCAGGATTTCACGCATGTGCAGATAAACGCGAAAATCCTGAAGTTGCGGTCAGTCATTCCCTGACATAGGTTGCGCTGTGGAACTTCCCAAAGCTTACAATCAGTGAAATTAGTTGAACTGATGAAAACATAATCCTTTCTGCTCTAATATTGCTGTTAAACACCCCATAAAAAGTTAAGCCTGTTGGAATAGGTGTAACTGGGGTTTTAAAGGTGTATTGACTGCTGAACAACCCTTCTGGCCCTGAAAAATTCATTTTATATTTGTGGAATGTCAAATTTCATAATTATGATCAAAATTACTGGATTTTTAAAATAATAAAAAATATATTTTGATTTTTTTTTTAAGTTTATGGTATTTCACCTTGTAGCTTAACCCCATGTGTATATCCCAATCTTTATTTTGTTAAAAAAAATGTAAAGTAAATTGATAATCAGTGCTTTTTATTTCCTGGTTTGTTGTCTGTGAGAATTCCTCAATGTGATTGGCTGCTTAGACAGCTTGATGACATCACTGCTGCTCCATGCTGGGGTTCCTCCTTTGACAGCATTACAATTAAATTAAGGTAGAGAAAGCTGAAGTTTTTGCCACACAGATCACAAGCTTTCTTCGAGGTCAGCAGCAATCGTTGTCGCTTTGTCACTGACCACAAATTCAGAACCAATGGCTTTGGTATTCCCAATATTTAGTTGGAGGAAATGTGTGACAGTGTGACAAATCAGACACAGTGGGGGGCTGGCAGAAGTAGTGGTGAGTTGGAGCTGGGTGTCGTCAACCTACATGTGGAACCTGACATTGTATTTTCAGATGATGTTGCCGTGGGGTGGTACACAGATGAGAAATAGGAGGGGACCAGGATAAATTGTTGGGGGATACTAGATGTAACGGTGCGGGGGCGGGGAAACAAAGCCATTACAGGTGATTCTGTGGCTACGACTGGATAGTTAAGTATGCAACCAGGCAAGTGCAGTCCTACCCAGCTGGACGATGGAAGAGAGATATTGGAGGACACTGGAGTGGTCAACCACGTCAAAAGCTGCAGAGAAGGACGAGGAAGGATAGTTTGCCATTCATATAGGATGTCATTTGCAACTTTCATAAGGGCCGTTTTCGAACTGTGGCCTAAGCGGAAATCTGATTGGAGGGATTCAAACATGGAGTTGCGGGAAAGTTGGGCGTCATTTTGGGAGGCGACAATACATTCAAGGACTTTGGAGAGGAAAGGGAGGTTGGAGATGAGGTGCTATAGTTTGCAAGGACAGTGGGGTCAAGGTTGAGTTTTTTTGAAGAGGGGGTGATGACAGCAGATTTGAAGGGGTGCGGGGCTGTACTTGAGGAGAGGGAACCATTAACAACATCAGATAACATGGGGGGCCAGGAAGGGAAGTTGGGTAGTCAACAGTTTTGTGGAACAGGGTCGATGGAGCAGCAGCTGGGTCGCATAGAATCATAAAAGTTTACAGAAGGAGGCCATTTCGGCCCATCGTGTCCATGCCGGTCAACAAGAGGCTATCCAGCCTTATCCCACTTTTCAGCTCTAGGTTCGTAACCCTGCAGGTTACGGCACTTCAAGTGCAAATCCAAGTACTTTTTAAATGTGGTGAGGGATTCTGCCTCTACCATCCTTGCAGGCAGTGAGTTCCAGACCCCCACAACCCTTTGCATGAAGAAATTTCCCCTCAAATCCCCTCTAAACCTTCTACCAATTACTTTAAATTTTTTCCCCCTGGTTGTTGACACCTCTGCTAAGGGAAGTATGCCCTTTCTATCCACTTTATCTAGGCCCCTCATAATTTTATATATCTCAATGAGGTCTCCCCTCAGCCTCCTCTGTTGCAAGGAAAACAAACCCAGCCTATCCAATCTGTCCTCATAGCTTAGATTCTCCACTCCCGGCAACATCCTCGTAAATCTCCTCTGTACCCCCTCCAGTGCAATCACGTCCTTCCTGTAATGCGGTGACCAGAACTGCAAGCAGTATTACAGCTGTGGCCTAACCAGTGTTTTATACAGTTCAAGCATAAACCCCTGCTCTTGTATTCTATGCCTCGGCTAATAAAGGCAACCATTTCGTATGTCTTGTTAACCACCTTATCGACCTAGCCTGCTACCTTCAGGGATCGGTGGACATGCACTCCCAGGTCCCTTTTTTCCTCTACACTACTTAGTGTCCTACCATTTTATGTGTATTCCCTTTCCTTGTTAGCCCTCTCCAAATGCATTACCTCACATTTCTCCGAATTAAATGCCATTTCCCACTGTCCTACCCACCTGACCAGTTGATTGATATCTTCCTGAAGTCTGTAGCTTTCTTCTTCATTATCAACCACACAGCTGATTTTAGTGTCATCTGCAAACTTCTTAATCATAACCCCTATATTCAAGTCTAGATCATTGATGTATATCACAAAAAGCAAGGGCCCTAGTACTGAGCCCTGCGGAACCCCACTTGAAACAGCCTTCCAGTCACAAAAACACCCATCAACCATTATCCTTTGCTTCCTGCCTCTGAGCCAATTTTGGATCCAACTTGCTACTTTGCCATACATCCCATGGGTTTCTACTTTTGTAAAGTGGCTGGGACGCCCCCTTTTGAAAAAAAAAACTGACCCAACATAAAACCTAACTAACTCACTTACACTGGCGCAAATTAAATGGCCATATTTGCAACTAAAAAGATACACCAGAAAAATCAAGTTACACCAAAAAAAAACGGTGCAACTCATGGGGAAATTTGGGCCCATTAATAGTAAGAGTTACAGGTAGGGCTGCTAAGAGATAATGGAGACAAGCTTGTAATGAAGAGTGAGAGAATGGCAGAAATACTAAGGGGGCGAAATTGGGTTATGCCCGGTTTGGGGGTGGGAACCGAGGGGACTTACTGCGCCTGGTGTGGATATCCTTCCCCGGCTGCGAAATTGCAGTTATCGCCCCTCACAGGAAACGGAGCGCAATGTCACACGCTCCATTCCCTTTGGGGCAGTTTCAGGGGCACTACTCATGTGGGTTCGGCAGCGCTACATGGCTTGCCGTGTAGTGCTGATGCGTTTAATTGCCCCATATCTTCTGTTAAAGGGGAGGGACACTGCAAACTCTGAATAGCCATTTAAAGGCCTCCACTAAGCCACCAGGGCTGTGTGGTGCCGTGGCTGTAGCCCGGCACCAAGACGGAGTGCCGGGCTGCACGATGGTGGCCCGGACCATGAAAGAGCAAAGCAGAATGGGCCGACCGGTGAGTTGGCCGAAGAAAAAAAATGGTGGCACGTGGAACAGCACACGTTCCCTTTAACTTCCGCCCCATGAGCAGAGGGTGACCCTCGAGGCTGGCGCTGACATCGCCCGTGGCAGCCTCGCGGGGCGCTGGCCAATTTCCACCGTGGGGCGAAAAGGGGTCGCTGCGCATGGTGACGGCATCATCGCCGGAGGCGTGGCGGTCCTGAGCGCTACCAGTGGAGTGCAGCACTACCGTGTTCGCGTCTCTGCCAACTCCTGTGTAATTTCGTGGAAGCCGGTAGCAGCCCTCCATTTCCCCCATCCACCCACCGAAAACAGTTTTGTGCCCCGTTAGTGCCCCCCAGAGGCTTTCATGGGAGGCGCAGCAGAGGGGAATTACAGCCCCCAAGAACATAAGAACATAAGAAATAGGAGCAGGAGTAGGCCATGCGGCCCCTCGAGCCTGCTCCGCCATTTAATATGATCATGACTGATCCGATCATGGACTCAGGTCCACTTCCCTGCCCGCTCTCCATAACCCCTTATTCCCTTATTGTTTAAGAAACTATCTATTTCTGTCTTAAATTTATTCAATGTCCCAGCTTCCACAGCTCTCTGAGGCAGTGAATTCCACAAATTTACAACCCTCAGAAGAAATTTCTCCTCATCTCAGTTTTACATGGGCGGTCCCTTATTGTAAGATTATGCCCTCTAGTTCTAGTCTCCCCTATCAATGGAAACATCCTCTCTGCATCTACCTCGTCAAGTTCCCTCATAATCTTATACGTTTCGATAAGATCACCTCTCGTTCTTCTGAATTTCAATGAGTAGAGGCCCAACCTATTCAACCTTTCCTCATAAGTCAACCCCCTCATCTCTGGAATCAACCTAGTGAACCTTCTCTGAACTGCCTCCAAAGTAAGTATATCCTTTCGTAAATATGGAAATCAAAACTGCACGCAGTATTCCAGTACGCCTCACCAATACCTTATATAGCTGTAGCAAGACTTCCCTGCTTTTATACTCCATCCCCTATGCAATAAAGGCCAAGATTCCATTGGCCTTCCTGATCACTTGCTTTAACTGCATACTATCCTTTTGTGTTTCAAACACAAGTATCCCCAGGTCCCTGTGTACTGCAGCACTTTGCAATCTTTCTCCATTTAAATAATAACTTGCTCTTTGATGTTTTCTGCCAAAGTGCATGACCTCATACTTTCCAAGATTATACTCCATCTGCCAAATTTTTGCCCACTCATTTAGCCTGTCTATGTCCATTTGCAGATTTTTTGTGTCCTCCTCACACATTGCTTTTCTTCCCATCTTTGTATCGTCAGCAAACTTGGCTACGTTACACTCGGTCCCTTCTTCCAAGTCGTTAATATAGATTGTAAATAGTTGGGATCCCAGCACTGATCCCTGCGGCACCCCACTAGTTACTGGAATGAACCCGAGAATGAACTCTCTGTTTTCTGTTAGTTAGCCAATCCTCTGTCCATGCTAAAATATTACCCCTAACCCCGTGAACTTTTATCTTGTGCAGTAACCTTTAAATTCCAGCAAATTTGTCAAACATGACTTCCCCTTCAGAACTTTGCTTCAGTTTTCACAGAGAAGATTAATATTGAACCAGTTAGTATAAAACAGATTGTGAAGTTTACTATTCAAAGTGAGATGGCATTGAGGTTACTCAAACTTAAGGCCAATGTGACTCTCCTCTTCAAAAAAGAAGAAAGGAATATGCTGGGAAATTATAGATCAATTTGTATTACTTCAGGTCATGCTAAACTGCTAGACACTATGGGCTGAATTTTCGGCTTTACTGATTTTGGGGCGGTAATGGCGGCAGGGCAGGTGTGGGTTGCAGAATGTGTCATAAAGGTGAAGACTTACATCTGCAGCCTCTGAATTCAGGATGCACATACTCTCTTGTTCCCTAATCCTTGTGAACCCTCCTCGCACTCCACTCCCACTGCTGATGTGCATTTCATAAAGATGACCCTGAGCCCCTATGTTACCTGCCTCTCACCTCCTCCCAATTGCTCAAAAACCTCATGCAACATCCACACAGATTGAAGTGAAGACATTTGCACATCCACACAGTGGCAGCTATTGAACTATGGAAGGCATATGTGGCACAACAGCAGGTGGACCCTTACTGAATCCTTCTTATTTTTCTCATTGCAGGCGAAGCTCTCACATAACAGGCGTGAGCAGTGCCGTACAGGCTGGGGGGCCGCCACAACTGCTGGATTTCCCTTCGGGTGGTGAGGGTATGTAAATGGATCACGCGGCTGATGTGACTTCATTGAGCCCGACTATGAAGTGGCTTTGCCCCTTTACGTGTACATGTCCAATGCCACTTTACTGATATCGCCCTGCCCCCTCCCCTGCTGCTAACCACATGTGTTGTTTTCTGCTTGCAGGTGACCAGCCACAAGCGCGACAACCGTCAATGGTGCAATCTACATCCGGCCATGGTGGAGACGATGAGACATGTGAAGAGAGTGTTATGCTTGAGCCCATGAATTGCCCCGCCTGGACAAAGTACATCTGGGGACGACACCGATTTCCCAGAGTTTGCATCGTCGGAGGCTCTTGGCCCCAGCAAAGCGGTGCCAGAGCAGAATCTCGTAGGCCAGCTCTCCGGCACAGAGAGCCGGCACAGTAGGCCTGCTGAAGAACAGGCAGACGTGGAACTGGACTTGGTGGCAATGTCCAGGGATAACACAGAGATGCACCGTGAGCTCATTGTCGCATTGGGTAGGATCGCAGAGAGCATCGACAAATTTGCTGCGACTGTTGCGGAGACTGCGTCACGCATTGTTCTTGTAACTCAGGAGTCCAGCGAGGCCATCGTTGCCCACTCACAGAGGCAGGTGGCCTCCAGCAGTGACAGTGGCATTCTAGAGTGCTTGCCCTTGATCACGTCCCAGCATCGATCGCATCGCAGGTACAAGCCACGCTGCAGCTTGGTGGTGTGATGCCGTCGATGACTGGTGCCACTCTTCTCTGTCATCCCCACTGTCCAACCGGGAGGTGGCATTGCTGAATAGGCCAGGAAGTTGTGGAGACACATCATGCTCCGGATGCTGAGTCCCAGCCCCGTCGGAGTGTCAGTGGCTCACAGGAAATGGAAGGTGCCGTCCTTCCTCTGGATGACAGCATTCCAGCTCCCAACATTGACTCCAGCCATGCACCTTACGCAGTTCACCTCCGAGCCACCGGAGACTGCTTCTGCCAATGCTGAGGCGCAACAGTTCATAACCGGGCCTTCCAAGCCCAAAGCTGGTCCAGGGCATCATCATACGCAGTATGCAGTGTCTGCCCACCTAACACAGCAGCCCTCAAGCAGCCTTGCTGAAGGCACTGAGGTCTCATTGAGGAGGCGCAGCAGGCGAGGGAGGAGAATGAGGGATGCGGGGCGAAATCAGTGGGCAATTAAGAGGTCATTAAGGGGTCGCACAACCATGTGCAAATGTGGTCCAATATAATGAGGGCCCCTGTACATAGTTATTTTGTTATAATTTATTTGTAGCACGGCGCTGTTTATTGTATAGCATTATTTTGATGATTTGTAGTATTGTTTGCTTTTGCTGTTTTATAGCATATTTTGAAATTGCTTATTCATTGATTCATAGCGTTTGTTTGGGGAGGTATTGTTTGAAACTTTTGTTCATAAAACTATACCTTTGAGCCTTTGCTGTTGTTGTCTTGTATATCATTGTGAAGCTCAGCGTAGATATGCCGTTATGGTGGCACATAGCGTGGCCGGTATTAGATGCATCCCTCAGCTTCCTCCATAGAAACATAGAAACATAGAAAATAGGTGCAGGAGTAGGCCATTCGGCCCTTCGAGCCTGTACCACCATTCAATAAGATCATGGCTGATCATTCACCTCAGTACCCCTTTCCTGCTTTCTCTACATACCCCTTGATCCCTTTAGCCGTAAGGGCCATATCTAACTCCCTCTTGAATATATCCAATGAACTGGCATCAACAACTCTCTGTGGTAGAGAATTCCACAGGTTAACAACTCTCTGAATGAAGAAGTTTCTCCTCATCTCAGTCCTCAATGGCTTACCCCTTATCCTTAGACTACGTCCCCTGGTTCTGGGCTTCCCCAACATCGGAACATTTTTCCTGCATCTAACTAGTCCAGTCCCATCAGAATTTTATATGTTTCTATGAGATCCCCTCTCATCCTTCTAAACTCCAATTAATACAGGCCCAGTCAATCCAGTCTCTCCTCATATGTCAGTCCTGCCATCCCAGGAATCAGTCTGGTGAACCTTCGCTGCAATCCATCAATAGCAAGAACGTCCTTCCTCAGATTAGGAGAACAAAACTGAACACAATATTCCAAGTGAGGGCTCACCAAGGCCCTGTACAACTGCAGTAAGACTTCCCTGCTCCTATACTCAAATCCCCTAGCTATGAAGGCCAACATACCATTTGCCTTCTTCACCGCCTGCTGTAACTGCATGACAACTTTCAATGACTGATGTACCATGACATCCAGGTCTCGTTCCACCTCCCCTTTTCCTAATTTGCCGCCATTCAGATAATATTCTGCCTTCCTGTTTTTGCCACCAAAGAGGATAACCTCACATTTATCCACATTATATTGCATCTGCCATGCGTTTGCCCACTCACCTAACCTGTCCCAAGTCACCCTACAGCTCTTAACATCATCCTCACAGCTCACACCGCCACCCAACTTAGTGTCATCTGCAAACTTGGAGATATTACACTCAATTCCTTCATCTAAATCATTAATGCATATTGTAAATAGCTGAGGTCCCAGCATTGAGCCCTGCGGCAGCCCACTAGTCACTGCCTGCCATTCTGAAAAGGACCCGTTTATCCCGACTCTCTGCTTCCTGTCTGCCAACCAGTTCTCTATCCACGTCAATACATTACCCCCAATTTTGCGCATCAATCTCTTGTGTGGGACCTTGTCAAAAGCCTTTTGAAAGTCCAAATACACCACATCCACTGGTTCTCCCTTGTCCACTCTACTAGTTACATTCTCAAAAATTCTAGAAAATTTGTCAAGCATGATTTCCCTTTCATAAATCCATGCTGACTTGGTATCCTGTCACTGCTTTCCAAATGCGCTGCTATTTCATCTTTAATAATTGATTCCAACATTTTCCCCACTACTGATGTCAGGCTAACCGATCTATAATTATCCATTTTCTCTCTTCCTCCTTTCTTAAAAAGTGGTGTTACATTAGCTACCCTCCAGCTCATAGGAACTGATCCAGAGTCGATAGACTGTTGGAAAATGATCACCAATGCCTCCACTATTTCTAGGGCCACTTCCTTAAGTACTCTGGGATGCAGACTGTCAGGCCGCCGGGGATTTATCGGCCTTCAATCCCACCAATTATCCTAACACAACTTCCCACCTAATAAGGATTTCTTTCAGTTTTTCCTTCTCACCAGACCCTCGGTCCCCGAGTATTTCTGGAAGGTTATTTGTGTCTTCCTTCGTGAAGACAGAACCAAAGTATTTCTTTAACTGGTCTGCCATTTCTTTGTTCTCCATTCAAGCAAACCTGTCCATTATGAGCTGGCTCTTGCTCTGGCAGCATCTCCACGCTGCCTCCCCATGAATGTGATGGATGTATAATCGTTACCTCTCCCGGCTCGTCTTCGTCGTCCTCCTCCTCCTGAGTTGGCAATCTCCACTTGCAATGCCTGGCCCCTCATGATGACCAAGTGCTGCACACCACAATGAATTCAGAGTCTGTGTGACTGTAGCAGATGGCATATCCTTTTGGAAGTGCAGCCTTCTCACACACTGCTCCTCAGAGAGCTGGAGGTATGAGCGTTGGTGCCTGTAAACCCATGGGGGTAAGCCCTCGACCCGAGATGTCTTTGGCCTCTTCTCATCCATGTCCCTACATGGCCAGCAGCCCTTCTTCTAGCTTGATACCACCTGGCAATAGCAACCAGCATGATACACTGGTGAACTAGTAATGACCCCATTAAATTTTCTCACTGACATTGCAAGGACACTGTAATGGCAGATTAAAGTGCCCTTTGCAAGTCTTGAGAATCACACAGCGCACTGTGCTCAACTATTGCAGTCAAGATGAGTTGCGACGTAGGATCCTGATTCATGCATTTAAATACGCTGCCAATACCACCTGCTGCATACTGAACACCTCGTTTCCTGGGGCAGGCGTTAAATGAGGATTTAGGTCTGAATTTTTCATCCGTGGTGCTAGCGGAGCGTTGCACGACGATTGACGTCATGATCTCAGTGCAACTAGGAGGCGAGGCGGTAATAACAACTTTTATTTATATAGCGCCTTTAACGTAGTAAAACGTCCCAAGGCGCTTCACAACAGCGTTACAGACAAACAGATAAATTTGATACCGAACCACAGAAGAAATTAACACAGATGATCAAAAGCTTGTTTAAAGAGATAGGTTTTAACGAGCGTCTTAAAGGAGGAACGAGAGGTGGAGAGGCATAGAGGTTTAGGGAGGGAGTTCCAGAGCTTAGGGCCCAGGAGGCTGAAGGCACAGCCACCGATGGTTGAGCAGTTATAATCAGGGATGCTCAAGATGGCAGAACTTGAGGAGCACAGACATCTTGTGGGATTGTGAGGCTGAAAAAGATCAGAGATAGGGAGGGGAAAATCCATGGTGTGATTTTTAAACAAGGATGAGAATTTTGAAATCAAGGTATTGTTTAACTGGGAACCAATGTAGGTCAGAAAGCACAGGGGTGATGGGTGATCTTGACTTGGTGCGGGTAGGATTTTGCGCCACTGCAAAACAAGAGCCTAATTTACTGGCCGAGCGCTAAAAGCTGGATGCCCGGCGTTAAGCTTAGAAACACCATTTACCGCCCCTTCGAGGTGCAAACAGAGGTGCAAATGTGCTGAAAATTCAGCCCTATAATACAGAACGGAATTTACAACTTGGAGAAACATTAGTTAATTAGAGCTAGTCGCCACAGATTTGTAAAAGGCATGTTGTGCTTAATCAAACATAGTATTCTTTGAAGTGATTGAGAATAGATACAGGAATGCAGTGGATATGCTTAACATAAATTTTGAAAAAGTATTTGATAATTTAATCCTGTTTTACAATTATGCACTTTACATGTCATTCTATTTCTGGTGTGTGGGTGTGTATATATCCTGGGTACATTATTATACATCCTGTTATTTTACTGTATAATTCTTCAATAATTTATCTGCACATTGCAAAAAAGCAATCTTACTTTAGTGCATTTTCTCCATAAAGTTTTTCACTGGAAAATCTTAATATAAGAGTGGATATGAAGGTAGTCATATACCAGATATCAATGAAATATATCTTCTTAAAGTCACATGGGTCATTAACTCTGGAGATTGAAGGCTGCAATAACATTTTTGGCTCGAATGCAATGCTACATTGAGAACACAGCTGCAGATCAGGAGCAGTTCCATATATTGTCTAAATGGTGAAAATTTACTTTTTGGATCTCAGCTCATAATATTTACTCTGGTATCAAAGGGATTTATAGAGCATTTCTTGCTAACATATTGAATTGTTTTTAGTCTTTAAACCCAAGCACATTCCCCTTGTAAAACTGCAGTTCCGTGACACTAACTTTTTTGATATGTTGAAAGAAATTAGGTGGTCATCTTACGTCATAGCATATTAAACCACTAGCAGATGACTCAATAGAGAAGAATTTACACTGGGCTGCGCACATCAACAGAAATAACCGCAAACCCTAAATAATGCAATAGTCCTGGAATCAAATACACAGCATAGATGCCCTTTTTCTAATAAGATTAATAAATAAAATATTTCACAATCATTGTCCTGACAACATTATTATTTATCTTTTGATATTGTAATACTCAGATGTGATATAATTCATAGGCACAAAGTTTGATGTCAAAAGTTCAGAAATGGCAGTGAACCAACCTTTGCCTCTGGGTCACTGTTGATAGTACAGGAATCATCTTCTTCAGACTGTGGTACTGTTCTATGGAGAGAATTGGAAGTATCAGTACTTAAACAGAAAACAATGCAAAAGGAAGATACAAATGTACTGAAAATTCCATTAGACCAATACTTTTAAAATATCGCACCTTACCTCAATTTTAGAGAGGCATAGCGCAGAGTTGCTCCCTCAAACTCTTTCAGACTTGGGTCTGGATTTACAGTGGCAGCATGGAGATCCTGTGACAAGAGAATTCCCTCTTAATTTTAAGAAAAATTCAAACAAAAATCTGAACATTTTGAAAATCAATACTATGGGCCTGAAATCCGCTCCCCACGGGCGCATATGAAGTGCGAGTTTAGGTATGCAGAGCACATGCGCCTAAACACGGCACTACTAATCGGTCAAAAATTCTGACAGATCATCCGCATCCGAAACTAAAGGGCCTCCGCGGGCAGAGAATTTGTCCAACTCCTGCCCAGCAAAAGGCCTTCAAATTTTTACAACTGAAAAAAGCAGGAGTAAGGCCTGTTTTTAGCAGTGAAAGACTTTTAAAGTACAGAAAGAGATATTTAAAAAAATAATTTAAACATTTAAAATCCTGTTACAGTAAGTTTATTTTTAGACCCTTTAAAATATGTACATTTATTTTTCAAAAAGTTAAATTTTTGTTTTAAATAATTAAATTCCATTTTTAATCATTTGAAATAAGTGATTTAAAAAAAAGTTATTTTCAATGTTTATGTGTTTTGGAGGGTACATACGAAATCACCATAAGTATGAATGGGGATTCCCCTCCTCTGATAGATTGGGCCAGCCCATGTGATCCCATTGATGCGTATGAACCCTTACGCTCCTGGGATACGTGTGCATCTATGAATATAAAGGGGCTGCAGGAGGGATCAAAACTAAAAATCATGGTTTAAAAACTAGTATTAAAACACTACCTAAACGCACGCAGCATTCGAAATAAAGTAAATGAGTTGACGGCACAAATCATTACAAATGGGTATGATTTGGTAGCCATTACAAAAACGTGGTTGCAGGGTGGCCAAGACTCGGAATTAAATATACAGGAGTAGCTGACAATTCGGAAAGATAGACAAGAAGGGAAAGAAGGTGGGGTAGCTCTGTTAATAAAGGATATCAGGGCAGTTGTGAGAGATGATATTGACTCTAATGAACAAAATGTTGAATCATTGTGAGTGGAGATTAGATAGTAAGGGGAAAAAGTCACTGGTGGGCATAGTTTATAGGCCCCCAAATAATAACTTCACGGTGGGGCGGACAATAATCAAGGGAATAATGGAGGCATGTGAAAAAGGAACGGCAGTAGTCATGGGGGATTTTAACCTACATATCGATTGGTCAAATCAAATCGCACGGGGTAGCCTGCAGGAGGAATTCATAGAATGCATACAGAATTGTTTCTTAGAACAGTATGTTACAGAACCTACAAGGGAGCAAGCTATCTTAGATCTGGTCCTGTGTAATGAGACAGGAATAATAAACGATCTCCTAATAAAAGATCCTCTCGGAATGAGTGATCACAGTATGGTTGAATTTGTAATACAGATTGAGGGTGAGGAAGTTGTGTCTCAAACGAGCGTACTATGCTTAAACAAAGGGGACTACAGTGAGATGAGGGCAGAGTTGGCTAAAGTAGACTGGGAACACAGACTAAATGGTGGCACAATTGAGGAACAGTGGAGGACTTTTAAGGAGCTCTTTCATAGTGCTCAACAAAAATATATTCCAGTGAAAAAGAAGGGCGGTAAGAGCAGGGATAACCAGCTGTGGAGAACCAAGGAAATAAAGGAGAGTATCAAATTAAAAACCAATGCGTATAAGGTGGCCAAGGTTAGTGGGAAACTAGAAGATTGGGAAAATTTTAAATGACAGCAAAGAATGACTAAGAAAGCAATAAAGAAGGGAAAGTTAGATTACGAAAGTAAACTTGCGCAAAACATAAAAACAGATAGTAAAAGCTTTTACCGATATATAAAACGGAAAAGAGTGACTAAAGTAAATGTTGGTCCCTTAGAAGATGAGAAGGGGGATTTAATAATGGGAAATGTGGAAATGGCTGAGACCTTAAACAATTATTTTGCTTTGGTCCTCACAGTGAAAGACACAAAAACAATGCCAAAAATTGCTGGTTATGGGAATGTGGGAAGGGAGGACCTTGAGACAATCACTATCACTAGGGGGGTAGTGCTGGACAGGCTAATGGATCACAAGGTAGACAAGTCCCCTGGTCCTGATGAAATGCATCCCAGGGTATTAAAAGAGATAGCGGAAGTTATAGCAGATGCATTCGTTATAATCTACCAAAATTCTCTGGACTCTGGGGAGGTACAAGCGGATTGGAAAGCAGCTAATGTAACGCCTCTGTTTAAAAAAGGGGGCAGACAAAAGGCAGGTAACTATAGGCCGGTTAGTTTAACATCTGTAGTGGGGAAAATGCTTGAAGCTATCATTAAGGAAGAAATAGCGGGACATCTAGATAGGAATAGTGCAATCAAGCAGACGCAACATGGATTCACGAAGGGGAAATCATGTTTAACTAATTTATTGGAATTCTTTGAGGATATAACGAGCATGGTGGATAGAGGTGTACCGATGGATGTGGTGTATTTAGATTTCCAAAAGGCATTCGATAAGGTGCCACACAAAAGGTTACTGCAGAAGATAAAGGTACGCGGAGTCAGAGGAAATATATTAGCATGGATAGAGAATTGGCTGGCTTACAGAAAGCAGAGAGTCGGGATAAATGGGTCCTTTTCGGGTTGGAAATCGGTGGTTAGTGGTGTGCCACAGGGATCGGTGCTGGGACCACAACTGTTTACAATATACATAGATGACCTGGAAGAGGGGACAGAGTGTAGTGTAACAAAATTTGCAGATGACACAAAGATTAGTGGGAAAGCGGGTTGTGTAGTGGACAGAGAGAGGCTGCAAAGAGATTTAGATAGGTTAAGCGAATGGGCTAAGGTTTGGCAGATGGAATACAATGTCGGAAAATGTGAGGTCATCCACCTTGGAAAAAAAAACAGTAAAAGGGAATATTATTTGAATGGGGAGAAATTACAACATGCTGCGGTGCAGAGGGACTGGGGGTCCTTGTGCATGAATCCCAAAAAGTTAGTTTGCAGGTGCAGCAGGTAATCAGGAAGGCGAATGGAATGTTGGCCTTCATTGCGAGAGGGATGGAGTACAAAAGCAGGGAGGTCCTGCTGCAACTGTACAGGGTATTGGTGAAGCTGCACCTGGAGTACTGCGTGCAGTTTTGGTCACCTTACTTAAGGAAGGATGTACTAGCTTTGGAGGGGGTACAGAGACGATTCACTAGGCTGATTCTGGAGATGAGGGGGTTACCTTATGATGATAGATTGAGTAAACTGGGTCTTTACTCGTTGGAGTTCAGAAGGATGAGGGGTGATCTTATCGAAACATTTAAAATAATGAAAGGGATAGACAAAGTAGAGGCAGAGAGGTTGTTTCCACTGGTCAGGGAGACTAGAACTAGGGGGCACAGCCTCAAAATACAGGGGAGCCAATTTAAAACCGAGTTGAGAAGGAATTTCTTCTCCCAGAGGGTTGTGAATCTGTGGAATTCTCTGCCCAAGGAAGCAGTTGAGGCTAGCTCATTGAATGTATTCAAATCACAGATAGATAGATTTTTAACCAATAAGGGAATTAAGGGTTATGGGGAGCGGGCGGGTAAGTGGAGCTGAGTCCACGGCCAGATCAGCCATGATCCTGTTGAATGGCGGAGCAGGCTCGAGGGGCTAGATGGCCTACTCCTGTTCCTAATTATTATGTTCTTATATTCTTATGCATAGAGGACTAGGACCGCAAGCCTCCGAACCTCCGGGACCACCAGGTAGACTCGTAGAAATCTTTCAGGTCAAAGGCATCCACCCGCGGAACGCCTCAGGCCATAATTTTTGGGCCTATATTTTTCAAATTTTGGAGTCAGTTACATACTCACCAAGGACAAAGTTATTCACGTTGGGGAATAGAACACTTGCACTTTTGATATCCAATGTCAGAATGAAGTACTTACGTCAGGCATGGCACATATCAAAGGGAGGAAACCTAAGAAGTGTCTGACTGAACCAGGAACAATTTTTCTGCTTTCCACATCAGCCATCCTTGTGGCCACTCTGAATGAGATTGCTAATTTAGTGCCAAATAGTCGTCAGTTTTCTGGTGTGGGCTCCTGGCTACAGGGCACATTGATTTTATGGAGCTTTTGTAACCAGCAGCAACAGGAGACTTTCAACTGTAACAAGAGTCAGAGTTGGATTTCAAACTGAATTGCAACAATGAAAGGGCAGTGTGATACCCCTTTGTGGTACTCACTGCTGCAAATCTTATTATATTGCTGACAAGTTCCCAGCTCAGAATGGAAAGGCTCCAGTTCATTATGTAGTTTTCACAGCAAAATAGATAGAATCACAGAAGAGCTCAAAGTGGAGAATTGGACAATCTATCTGTCTCAATAATGTGAATGTCCCACAAGTTGAGGAAAATATCCCAGTTGCATTGGTAGGAATTGTTCTGTTTCTTTGCAGCCTCCCTGAGTGGGATTTGCCAATTAATGCCAAAGTAATGAGCAGTTTTGCCTTGCAGATTCATGACCACCAGAGACTGAGTTCTGGGCTCAATTTTGCCAAGCCCATTTTCTGGCGTATTGTCAGAGTTACGCCTGTTTTTCTCAGCCAGAAATGCGTCGGAAATAATTTGCCAAAGTTTCCCTTGTGGGGTGCAGCAAGGCAAACCCAGGGCCCCACCTTCCAAGGTTGCGGGTCCCACTGGTGGGGTGCAGCGAAGCACACATAGGGCCCCACTGTCTCAGGCTGCGGGTCCCATTGGTGGGGTGCAGGGAAGCACACATAGGGCCCCACCGTCTCAAGCTGCGGGTCCCAGTGGTGGGGTGCAGCGAAGCACACATAGGGCCCCACCGTCTCAGGTTGCGGGTCCCAGTGGTGTGGTGCAGCGAAGCACACATAGGGCCCCACCGTCTCAGGCTGCGAGTCCCAGTGGTGGGGTGCAGCGAGCCACACCCACAGAGCGAAGGGGAAGGAGAGCTCGACCGCAATCTCCTGAGGTGCAGTATCTAACAGATGTGGTTCAGATGATGTCATTGAGTGCTGAGAGCATTGACTTGACCCGATCACCCTTCGATGCCATCAGTGGGGTGAGTGATGAGGTAGCAAGATTGTGGAGAGAAGTAACAGCAATGACACGAGAAATGAGAATGATGTCTGGGACCATCAGTGAGGGAACAGTGGCCATGAGGGAGGGAATGTCAGAGGTAGCTGATGCGCTGTCAGTGACCATTGGGGAGGGAATGTCAGAAATAGTGCAAACACTATCACTGACCATGAGGGAGTGAATGTTGCAGGTAGTTCAGACAGTTTTGCTCAACATGAGGGAGGGAATGCTGCAGGTCACTGAGACACTGTCAGGGCACTTAAGGGACGGCATGTTGCAGTTAGCTGCTGCAATAAGGGAACACACGCAGATGCCATGCCCATTGACAGAAACAACCGTCACTCCCACTCCAATCCCCACACCAGCCTCTGAATAGCCCAAGGCCAGGCCCTCCAACTTGCCACCTGCTGCCAACGCCGCCCCCCACCGCCCAATCAACAGGTGCGCAATACCCGAAATCTTAGAAATAATAAAAGCTGCACAAGTTAAAAGTTCATGGGGTTGGGGGTAATATGTTAGCATGGATAGAGGATTATCTAAGTAACAGAGAACAGACAGTCGGGCTAAATGGTTCGTTCTCTGGTTGGCAACCAGTAACTAGTGGGGATCAGTGCTGGGACCCCAACTATTTACAATCTATATTAACGACTTGGAAGAAGGGACTGAGTGTGACATCGAAACATAGAAAATAGGTGGAGGAGTAGGCCATTCGGCCCTTCGAGCCTGCACCACCATTCAATAAGATCATGGCTGAGCATTCACCTCAGTACCCCTTTACTGCTTTCTCTCAATACCCCTTGATCCCTTTAGCCATAAGGGCCATATCTAACTTCCTCTTGAATATATCCAATAAACTAGCATCAACAACTCTCTGTGGTAGGGAATTCCACAGGTTAACAACTCTCTAAGTGAAGAAGTTTCTTCTCATCTCAGTCCTAAATGGCTTACCCCTTATCCTTAGACTGTGTCCTCTGGTTCTGGACTTCCAACATCGGGAACATTATTCCTGCATCTGACTGTCCAGTCCCGTCAGAATTTTATATGTCTCCATGAGATCCCCTCTCATCCTTCAAAACTCCAGTGAATACAGGCCCAGTCGATACAGTCTCTCCTCATATGTCAGTCCTGCACTCCCTCAATAGCAAGAACGTCCTTCTTCATATTAGGAAATCAAAACTGAACACAATATTCCAGGTGAAGCCTCACCAAGGCCCTGTACAACTGCAATAAGACCTCCCTGCACTTATACTCAAATCCCCGAGCTATGAAAGCCAACATACCATTTGCCATCTTCACCGCCTGCTATACCTGCATGCCAACTTTCAATGACTGATGTACCATGACACGCAGGTCTCGTTGCACCTCCCCTTTTCCCAATCTGCCACCATTCAGATAATATACTGCCTTCGTGTTTTTGCCACCAAAGTGGATAACCTCACATTTATCTACATTATACTGCATCTGCCATGCATTTTCCCACTCACCTAACCTGTCCAAGTCACCCTGCAGCCTCTGAGCATCATCCTCACAGCTCACACCGCCACCCAGCTTAGTGTCATCTGCAAACTTGGAGATATTACACTCAATTCCTTCATCTAAATCATTAATGCATATTGTCCAAGCACTGAGCCCTGCGGCACCCCACTAGTCACTGCCTGCCATTCTGAAAAGGACCCGTTCATCCCGACTCTCTGCTTCCTGTCTGCCAACCAGTTCTCTATCCACGTCAATATATTATCACCAATACCATGTGCTTTAATTTTGAACACCAATCTTTTGTGTGGGACATTGTCAAAAGCCTTTTGAAAGTCCAAATACACATCCACTGGCTCTCCCTTGTCCACTCTACCAGTTATATCCTCAAAAAATTCCATAAGATTTGTCGAGCAGGATTTCACTTTCATAAATCCATGCTGACTTGGGCCGATCCTGTCACTGCTTTCCAAATGTGCTGCTATTTCATCTTTAATAAATCATTCCAACATTGTCCCCACTACTGCTGTCAGGCGAACCAGTCTATAATTACACATTTTCTCTTTCCCTCCTTTTTTAAAAAGTGGTGTCACATTCGCTACCCTCCAGTCCATAGGAACTGATCCAGAGGTGATAGACTGTTGGAAAATGATCACCAATGCATCCACTATTTCTAGGGCCAGTTCCTTAAGTACTCTGGGATGCAGACTATCAGGCCCCGGGGATTTATCGGCCTTCAATCCCATCAATTTCCCTAACACAATTTCCTGACTAATAAAGGATTTCCTTCAGTTCCTCCTTCTCACCAGACCCTCCATCCCCTAGTATTTCCGGAAGGTTATTTGTATCTTCCTTTGTGAAGACAGAATCAAAATATTTGTTCAACTGGTCTGCCATTTTTTTGTTCCCCATTATAAATTCACCTGAATCTGACTGCAAGGGACCTACATTTGTCTTCACTAATCTTTTTCTCTTCACATATCTATAGAAGCTTTTGCAGTCAGTTTTTATGTTCCCGGCAAGCTTCTTCTCATACTCTATTTTCCCTCTCCTAATTAAGCCCTTTGTCCTCCTCTGCTGAATTCTAAATTTCTCCCAGTCCTCAGGTTTGATGCTTTTTCTGACCAATTTATATGTCTCTTCCTTGGATTTAACACTACCCTTAATTTCCCTTGTTAGCCAAGGTTGAGCCACCTTCCCCGTTTTATTTTTACTCCAGACAGAGATGTACAATTGTTGAAGTTCATCCATGTGATCTTTAAATGTTTGCCATTGCCTGTCCACCATCAACCCTTTAAGTATCATTTGCCAGTCTATTCTAGCCAATTCACGTCTCATACCATCGAAATTACCTTTCCTTAAGTTCAGGACCCTAGTCTCTGTATTAACTGTGTCACTCTCCATCTTAATAAAGAATTCTACCATATTATGGTCACTCTTCCCCAAGGGGCCTCATATAACAAGATTGCTAATTAGTCCTTTCTCATTACACATCACCCAGTCTAGGATGACCAGTCCTCTCGTAGATTCCTCGACATATTGGTCTAGAAAACCATCCCTAATACACTCCAGGATATCCTCTTCCACCGTATTGCTACCAGTTTGGTAAGCCCAATCTATACGTAGATTAAAGTCGCCCATGATAACTGCTGTATCTTTATTGCACACATCCCTAATTTCTTGTTTGATGCTGTCCCCAACCTCACTACTATTGTTTCGTGGTCTGTACACAACTCCCACTAGCGTTTTCTGCCCTTTGGTGTTGCGCAGCTCCACCCATACAGATTCCACATCATCCAAGCTAAAGTCCTTCCTTATTATTGCGTTATTCTCCTCTTTAACCAGCAACGCTACTCCACCTCCTTTTCCTTTCTGTCTATCCTTCCTGAATGTTGAATTCCCCTGGATGTTGAATTCCCAACCTTGGTCACCCTGGAGCCATGTCTCTGTGATGCCAATTTTATCACATTCATTAATTGCTGCCTGTGCAGTTAATTCATCCACCTTATTATGAATAATCCTCGCATTGAGGCACAGAGCCTTCAGGCTTGTCTTTTTAACACACTTTGCCCTTTTCGAATTTTGCTGTGATGTGGCCCTTTTTGATTTTTGCCTTGGGTTTCTCTGTCCTCCACTTTTACTTTTCTTCTTTATATCTTTTGCTTCTGCCCCCATTCTACTTCCCTCTGTCTCCCTGCATAGGTTCCCATCTGCCTGCCATATTAGTTTAACCCTTCCCCAACAGCACGAGCAAACACTCCCCCGAGGACATTAGTTCCAGTCCTGCCCAGGTGCAGACCGTCCGGTTTGTACTGGTCTCATCTCCTCCAGAACCGGTTCCAATGTCCCAGGAATTTGAATTCCTCCCTTCTGCACCACTGCTCAAGCCACGTATTCATCTGAGCTATCCTGCGATTCCTACTCTGACTTGCACATGGCATGCTCAGCAATCCTCAGGAAAGGGGTACTGAGAGAAGGATCAGCCATGATCTTATTGAATGGTGGTGCAGGCTCGAAGGGCCGAATGGCCTACTCCTGCACCTATTTCTATGTTTCTATGACTACCTTTGAGGTCCTACTTTTTAATGACTTCCTAGCTCCCTAAATTAACCTTGCAGGACCTCATCCCATTTTTTTGCCTATATCGTTGGTACCTATATGCACCACGACAGCTGGCTGTTAACCCTCCCCCTCCAAAATGTCATGCAACCGCTCCGAGACATCCTTGATCCTTGCACAGGGAGGCAACATATCATCCTGGAGTCGCGATTGCTGTTTGCTGACAATACAAAGATGGGAGGAAAAGCAATGTGTGAGGAGGGCACAAAAAAATCTGCAAAAGGACATAGGCTAAGTGAGTGGGAAAAAATTTGGCAGATGGTGTATAAATTGTGAGGTCATGCACTTTGGCAGAAAAAAATCAAAGAGCAAGTTATTATTTAAATGGAGAAAGATTGCAAAGTGCCACAGTACAGTGGGACCTGGGGGTACTTGTGCACGAAACACAAAAGGACGGTATGCAGGTACAGCAAGTGATCAGGAAGGCAAACGGTATTTTGGCCTTTATTGCAAAGGAGATGGAGTATAAAAGCAGGGAAGTCTTACTACAGCTATACAGGGTATTGATGAGGCCACACCTGGAATACTGCATGCAGTTTTGGTTTCCATATTTACGAAAGGATATACTTGCTTTGGAGGCAGTTCAGAGAAGGTTCACTAGGTTGATTCTGGAGATGAGGGGGTTGACTTATGAGGAAAGGTTGAGTAGGTTTTGCCTCTACTCTTTGGAATTCAGAAGAATGAGAGGTGATCTTATTGAGACGTATAAGATTATGAGGGGGCTTGACAAGGTGGATGCAGAGAGGATGTTTCCACTGATGAGGGAGACTAGAACTAGAGGGCATGATCTTAGCATAAGGGGCCGCCTATTTAAAATTGAGATGAGGAGAAATTTCTTCTCTGAGGGTTGTAAATCTGTGGAATTCGCTGGATCAGAGAGCTGTGGAAGCTGGGTCATTGAATAAATTTAAGACAGAAATAGACAGTTTCTTAAACGATAAGGGGATAAGGGGTTATGGGGAACGGGCAGGAAAAGTGGAGCTGAATCCATGATCAGATCAGCCATGATCTTATTGAATGGCGGAGCAGGCTCGAGGGGCCGTATGGCCTACTCCTGCTCTTATTTCTTATGTTCTATGTTCTTCTAAGCTTGGCACCAAGTCCAGAAACACTGCACCACCGCCTGCGTGGCGAGTCCAAGACCAAGCGCAGCGGGCGGCCTTAGAATAAGCCGGAGGAGAAATGGATGGAGCAGCCTTTCTTTGCTGTTGTTATTATTATTGTTGTTACTGCTGTAACTGTTCTCAAATTAAACATTTTTTGTAAGTTATGTAAATTTACAAGTTTAAAAGTTTGTAAGTGATCTTAAAGAGTGATCTCAAAGTAAAGTTTGATACAAGAATAATTTTATTAACGTTAAGTAGAAAAATGTTTGTTAAATTTTTGAATAAAATATATTTTACAATAAAACTAAATCATGTTCCATTAACACAACACAAAATTACGGAACAGCTCCAAACAGTAAACATGTCCATGTGGAATAGTTGTCGCTGAGCCCTCAGGCATCAGTAAAGCGTTCACGGATGAGCTGCTGGCGCAAGGCTCGAGCAATTGTTAAAGGGGCACGATGGCCCGCCCTCTTCTGCCGTCGTATTCCAGTCTCAGGCACTCGCATGGCTTCCTCGTCCTCGTCGTCCTCCTCCTACTCATCACCTGCATCTTCCACATCATCATCATCAGCCACTCTCACCTCAGGTGGGTCTTCCAATACCAGGTGCTGCTACCTCATGATGGCTAAATTATGCAGCACACAACAGTGAACTAACCGACAAACTCAGGGACGTACAGCAAGTAGCCTCTGGAATGGTCCAAGCATCGGAAACACCATTTCAAGATGCCAATGGTCCTCTCTATGCTGCTGCACATCGCAATGTGCGACATGTTGTATTCACGGTCAGCTACCATCCGGGTTACGCGTAGGGGTGTCATGAGTCAGGTGGCGAGGCCGTACCCTTTGTCTCCCAGTAGCCAGCTCTGCCCTTCTGGCTGCTGCTGAAACATGGCAGCTATAACACAGTCACATAGGATGAACACATCATGGGTGCTCTCAGGATATCTTGCACTGACTGACATGATACGATGCATGTCGTCACACATGAACTGTACATTAATGGAGTGTAAGCCTTTTCTGTTCCTGTCCATCTTGGAATCCTCTATGTGTGCGTAAGGCAATGTGGGTACAATCAATGCAGCCCTGTACCTTTGGGAAGCCAGCAATCCTGGAGAGGCCCACAGCCCTGTCATGGATTGCTTGGGCGGTCATGGGGAACTTTATGAAGTAATTCCTCTGCGCATACATTGCAGCTATCACCTGGCGAATGCAGACATGTGTTGCATGTTGAGAGATGGCGTACACATCCCCAGTTGTAGCTTGAAACGATCCGGAGGCATAGAATGAAAGTGCAGCTATAACCTTCACTTCAACTGACAAAGCAGTCCTCCTGATGCTTCTAGGTTGCAGGATTGCTTTGATCAACTCAGAGATCTCAGTTACAACTTCTTTGTGGAAACACAGCCTTCTGACACAGTCTGCATCGCTCAGGTGGAGATGCAAATGCCTGTCTCGATATACCCGAGGTGGATAAGGCCTCCTGCCCAGCACCCTATGGGCTCTGATGTTCCTGGTGCGATGACGTTGAATCAATTGTCTCCTATGTAGCACCATGATACAGAGGGCTTGCACAAAGTATGGCTTTGTCAGTATTGCTCCCATACTTAAATGTAACCTTTGAAAGAAGCTCAAAATGTTCACAGTTCTCTCTACCCAAGGTCTGTATGGATGGACCACACCCAAGGTCTTGTGACTTCTCCTCTCTCCCCCCACACTTAACTAATTGCAGTCTTGTGACTTCTCCCCTTCTCCCTTTCCCCCCGCCACCCCACAACTCATTGCCGTTTTCAGAAGCCTTCCGATCGGCACCTCGCTCTCTCTCTCTCTCTCTCTCTCTCTCCTCCTCCACCCACCACGACTTGTTTTATAGCCAAGTCCCCGTGTCCAGGCATGGGGCCAATTCTGCCAGCCAAAGCTATGACCCTCCAGCCCTGCTTCAAGATGTTTGGTAGTGGTGTGAATAAAAAAAGAGAAAACTTCTGAAATCCAACAAACTTCCATTTACTACGTTGACAGGTAAAAAAAGTTGAACTTTATTATTGATTTTTACACTGTTCTTGACTCCCTCCAAAATCTTTGATTTAAAAATAATGGTGTCTTTCAGCGCCTATTTCTCAATGTCCACTGGGTTTTTTTAAGTGCCCAGAAGGTTTTTCGAGAATGGTCAGTTACGCCGACCTTGGAGGAAAAAATGTTGACCAAGCTGCGAATAATTATAAAAACCGGCACAGATATGAGGGAACGCCCCGCCCCCTATAATGTTTAAAAAAAACTGGCTTAGAAAAATCGTAACAAAGTCAGTTAGGCTGGCACCGATCGCAGGGGGAAACTTGGAAAAAAATTAATACGGCAAAAAAAATTGGCACGCACCAGAAAAATGGTGCAAATGACCCGGGAAAATTTAATCCATTGTACCTGGCCCAAACAAGTACAACAGTGGATAGATTAATGCTGACAATTTGTGGGCAAAATGATCAATTTGCCAGTGCTCTCCTAAAGATATAATGTAACTTCAAGATGCAGTGCTAAAAATCATGGCCCTGAAATTCCGATGTCCCGGGTCCGTACGAAGTTTCTACAGACCCGGGAAGGCATTGGAAAAGCCGGGTTTCAGCGCGCAATGCGCATGCACTGAAAACCAGCTTTTCCAATCAGTCAAGTTTCTGGCTTGATAGATCCAACGCATAAAGGGAGCGAGGACACTTGCAGGGCAAGATTTATAATATTTACGCACATCTTGCCCAGCAAATGTCTTCAAAAATCTTGCGCCTGATAAAGCAGGCATGTAGCCTACTTTTACAGACGCAAGTGTTTAAAAATACACAAAAACATTTTAAAATAAAGTTATAAAAACACATTTTGTTGTTAAAAACCCTCCCCACTATGGTAAGATTATTTTAAGGCATCTTTTAAAAAAAAGTTTGTTAAATATTTTTTTTTATAAGAACTTTAATTTAAATGATTCTTAAATATGTAGAGTATTTTTCTATTTTGTTTTATTAGTGTTTTGTGTGTTTGGCGGGGGGGGGGTTTCTCATTCATAATAATGGGAACTCCAACTTACAGAGTTCCCATTATTATGAATGAGAAAATACTGTACCTTGATTGGCTGCCCAGAGCCATGTGACTACAGCTCCAGCCCTGCGCACGTCCTGACGTGTACGCGCTCCGATGCGTAGGAGCGAAGGCCTCAGGTTCGGAAGTTCGAACAGGTGCAGCAGGAACAAGTAGGTGCACATCATTTTTAACTTTTTCAGTTGATTGCCCATGGGAAGACCTCGATCGGAATTTCAGGCCCCATATTTGTTTCTGTGGTTTGGACTCAACTAAAGCAGCTTACTTTGGGAATCTGATCGCCCCTGTTCTACCCAACTACCTCAGGCAATCAGGACAAAGCTAACCTCTTCAAAAATGAAAAGGGAACTTAAAAAATGTACTGATGGGACGAACCCTAACCCTAAACCTAAATGCAGGTTTTTATCCACTGCTTCAGTTCAGAATTGACAGAAACGTGAGTAACCAGAAATCAGCATCGTACATGCTGTAAAATTTAGTGTATCCCCTCCAACTTTAGATACAATAGAAACAGAAATTCAACCTAACCCAACTTCCTGACATCAATATCAATCTTATTGAATGGCTGAGCAGGCTTGACGGGCCGAATGGCCTACTCCTGCTCCTATTTCTCATGTTCTAATCGTAGGGAATGCTAGAACCTATTATTAGGGACATTATAACAGGGCACTTAGAAAATCATAATATCATTGGGCAGAGTCAACACGGATTTATGAAAGGGAAATCATAGAAACATAGAAACATAGAAAATAGGTGCAGGAGTAGGCCATTCGGCCCTTCTAGCCTGCACCGCCATTCAATGAGTTCATGGCTGAACATGCAACTTCAATACCCCATTCCTGTTTTCTCGCCATACCTCTTGATCCCCCTAGTAGTAAGGACTACATCCAACTCCTTTTTGAATATATTTAGTGAATTGGCCTCAACAACTTTCTGTGGTAGAGAATTCCACAGGTTCACCACTCTCTGGGTGAAGAAGTTTCTTCTCAGCTTGGTCCTAAATGGCTTACCCCTTATCCTTAGACTCTGACCCCCGATTCTGGACTTCCCCAACATTGGGAACATTCTTCCTGCATCCAACTTGTCTAAACCTGTCAGAATTTCAAATGTTTCTATGAGATCCCCTCTCATTCTTCTGAACTCCAGTGAATACAAGCCCAGTTGATCCAGTCTTTCTTGATATGTCAGTCCCGCCATCCCGGGAATCAGTCTGGTGAACCTTCGCTGCACTCCCTCAATAGCAAGACTGTCCTTCCTCAAGTTAGGAGACCAAAACTGTACACAATACTCCAGGTGTGGCCTCACCAAGGCCCTGCACTCAAATCCCTTCGCTATGAAGGCCAACATGCCATTTGCTTTCTTAACCGCCTGCTGTACCTGCATGCCAACCTTCAATGACTGATGTACCATGACACCCAGGTCTCGTTGCACCTCCCCTTTTCCTAATCTGTCACCATTCAGATAATAGTCTGTCTCTCTGTTTTTACCACCAAAGTGGATAACCTCACATTTATCCACATTATACTTCATCTGCCATGCATTTGCCCACTCACCTAACCTATCCAAATCACTCTGCAGCCTCATAGCATCCTCCTCGCAGCTCACACTGCCACTCAACTTAGTGTCATCTGTAAATTTGGAGATATTACATTTAATCCCCTCGTCTAAATCATTAATGTACAATGTAAACAGCTGGGGCCCCAGCACAGAACCTTGCGGTACCCCACTAGTCACTGCCTGCCATTCTGAAAAGTACCCATTTACTCCTACTCTTTGCTTCCTGTCTGACAACCAGTTCTCAATCCACGTCAGCACACTACCCCCAATCCCATGTGCTTTAACTTTGCACATTAATCTCTTGCGTGGGACCTTGTCGAAAGCCTTCTGAAAGTCCAAATACACCACATCAACTGGTTCTCCCTTGTCCACTATACTGGAAACATCCTCAAAAAATTCCAGAAGATTTGTCAAGCATGATTTCCCTTTCACAAATCCATGCTGACTTGGACCTATCATGTCACCTCTTTCCAAATGCGCTGCTATGACATCCTTAATAATTGATTCCATCATTTTACCCACTACTGAGGTCAGGCTGACCGGTCTATAATTCCCTGTTTTCTCTCTCCCTCCTTTTTTAAAAAGTGGGGTTACATTGGCTACCCTCCACTCCATAGGAACTGATCCAGAGTCAATGGAATGTTGGAAAATGACTGTCAATGCATCTGCTATTTCCAAGGCCACCTCCTTAAGTACCCTGGGATGCAGTCCATCAGGCCCTGGGGATTTATCGGCCTTCAATCCCATCAATTTCCCCAACACAATTTCCCGACTAATAAGGATTTCCCTCAGTTCCTCCTTATTACTAGACCCTCTGACCCCTTTTATATCCGGAAGGTTGTTTGTGTCCTCCTTAGTGAATACCGAACCAAAGTACTTGTTCAATTGGTCTGCCATTTCTTTGTTCCCCGTTATGACTTCCCCTGATTCTGACTGCAGACAAATCTGTTTCTTGAGGTTGTGTAGTAGATAAGGGGGAACCAATGGATGTAGTATATTTGGATTTTCAAAAAGCATCTGATATGGTGCCACACAAGAGGTCGTTACACAAAATTAGGGCTCAGGGGATGGGGGTAATATATTAGCATGGACTGAGGATTAGTTAACGGACAGAAAACAGAGAGTAGGAATAAACGGATCATTTTCGGGCTGGCAGGCTATAACTAGCAGGGTACCACAAGAATCAGTGCTTGGGCCTCAGCTTTTTAAAAATTATATCAATGACTTCGATAAAGGGACAGAGTGCAATGTATCCAAGTTTGCTGATGATACAAAGCTAGGTGGGAATGTAAGTGAGGAGGCTGCAAAGGGATATAGACAGGTTAAGTAAGTGGGCAAGAACATGGCAGATGGAATATCATATGGAGATATGCAAAGTTATCCACTTTGGTGAGAAAAATAGAAAAGCAGCGTATTTTTTAAGTGGTGAGATTGGGAAATGATGGTATTCAGAGGGACCTGGGTGTCCTTGTACATGGAGGTACAGCAAGCAAATGAAAGCAAATGGGATGTTGACCTTTATTACAAAGGGTCTGGAATATAATAGAGAAGTCTTACTGCAATTATATCAGATCTGGAGTACACCTGGAGTACTGTGTACAGTCTTGGGGGCCGAAATTGCTCTCCGCCGCACCGTCTGTTTAAAAAAAAATTCTACTCACCAACCTATCGGGCGAAGATTCCAGAGAAATTCAGCTGATAGAATTTTTTTTTGGTCGGAGCGGAAGTTGTGGTGCTGCGAAGTGGAAGTGCCCTTGCCGCGGGTCAGCCGCACTGATGTGTCACAACGTCTCCCCCCTTCAGTTAAAGGGGGGGGGGGGGGGCTGCTGTGAGCTCTGCAACAAGTTTAGTTTGGCCCACTGGGTCACCAGGGATCGTTTCAGCCGGGCCAGCAGCCTGGCACCCAAGAGGAGGTGCCAGGCTGCCTGTTGGCGGCCTGGCCGAACAATGAGGGCATAATTGTCAGGCCAACCTGGCAGTCGACCTCCCCTTTAAGGGCGGACGTGCCACCCAGCCACAGACAGCTGTCAGTGGCACCGACCAGCAACGGCGCCAATCCACGTGAGGGGTGGAAAGGAGTCGCCGCCGGTCGGTAAAAGGTCGGCGCGTGCCTGACTCGGCGGGAAAACGGGCGGTGCGGTAACCCATTCCCGTTGTTTTCATCCCAGGGGCAATTTCGGTCAGGTCGGCCCATCCATCTGCCCTCGGTCAGTAAGGCCTCTCCGCTCCATTCCCATCTCTTAGAAGCGGTAATGGAGCTTATGGAGGGGGGCAATTTTGGCACCTTGGTCTCCTTACCTAAGGAAGGATATACTTGCCATAGAGGGAATGCAATAAAGATTCACTAGACTGATTCCTGGGATAGGGGGATTGTTCTATCAGGAAAGATTGAGGAGACTAGGCCTCTATTCCCGAGAATTTAGTAGAATGAGGGGTGATCTCATTGAAACATATAAAATTCATAAAGGGCTTGACAGGGTAGGTTCTGGAACAATGTCTCTTCTGGTTGGGTAGTCTAGAACTAGGAGGTCACAGAATCAGAATAAGGGGTCGTTCATTAAGAACTGAGATAAGGAAAAATGTCTTCACTCAAAGGGTTGAGAATATTTGGAAATCTCTACATAAGAACATAAGAAATAGGAGCAGGAGTAGGCCATATGGCCCCCTCGAGCCTGCTCCGCCATTTAATACGATCATGCCTGATCCGATCATTGAATTAGGTCCACTTCCCTGCCCAGTCTCCATAACCCCTTATTCCTTTATCGTTTAAGAAACTGTCTGTTTCTGTCTTAAATTTATTCAATGTCCCAGCTTCCACAGCTCTCTGAGGCAGCGAATTCCACAGATCCACAACCCTCAGAGAAGAAAGTTCTTTCCATCTCAGTTTTAAATGGGCGGCCCCTTATTCGAAGATTATGCCCCCTAGTTCTAGTCTCCCCTATCAGTGGAAACATCCACTTTGTCAACCCCCCGCATAATCTTATATGTTTCGATAAGATCACCTCTCATTCTTCTGAACTCCAATGAGTAGAAGCCCAACCTATTCAATCTTTTCTCATAAGTCAACCCCCTCATCTCTGGAATCAACCTAGTGAACCTTCTCTGAACTGCTTCCAAAGCAAATATATCCTTTTGTAAATATGGAAACCAAAACTGCACGCAGTATTCCAGGTGTGGCCTCAGCAATACCCTGTACAACTGTAGCAAGACTTATCTGCTTTTATACTCCAACCCCTTTGCAATAAAGGCCAAGATTCCATTGGCCTTCCTGATCACTTGCTACACCTGCTTACTAACCTTTTGTGTTTCATGCACAAGTACCCCCAGGACCCACTGAACTGTAGCATTTTGTAATCTTTCTCCATTTAAATAATAAATTGCTTTGTAATTTTTCCTGCCAAAGTGCATGACCTCACACTTTCCAACATTATACTCCATCTGCCAAATATTTGTCCACTCACTTAGCCTGTCTATGTCCTTTTGCAGATTTATTGTGTCCTTCTCACACATTGCTTTTCCTTCCATCTTTGTATCGTCAGCAAACTTGGCTACGTTATACTCAGTCCCTTCTTCCAAGTCGTTAATATAGATTGTAAATAGTTGGGGTCCCAGCACCGATCCCTGCGGCACCCCACTAGTTACTGATTGCCAACCCGAGAAGGAACCATTTATCCCGACTAAGTTTTCTGTTCATTAGCCAATTCTCTATCCATGCTAATATATTACCCCCAACCCAGTGAACTTTTATCTTGTGCAGTAACCTTTTATATGGCACCTTGTCAAATGCCTTCTGGAAGTCCCAATACACCACATCCACTGATTCTCTTTTATCCACCCTGTTCGTTACATCCTAAAAGAATTCTAGCAAATTTGTCAAACATCACTTCCCCTTCATAAATCCATGCTGATTCTGCCGAATTTTGCTTTTCCAAATGTCCTGCTACTGCTTCATTAATAATGGACTCCAACATCTTCCCAACCACAGATGTTAGTCTAACTGGTCTACCTCAGAAGGCTGTGAATGCTCAGTTGTTGAGTACATTCAAAGACAAACATCAATAGATTTTTGGATAGTAAGGGAATCAAGGGACCTGAAGACAGTGTGGATAGGTGCAGTTGAGGTCAAAGATCAGTCGTGATCTTATTGAACAGTGTAGCAGGATCGAAGGGGTGAATGGCCTACTCCTGCTCCTATTTCTTATATACTTATGTTCCAATATTCATCCCGAAGCCAATGGACAACCCTAATCCTCATGTGCTTACCACATCCAAATATGTTACTGTAGTAATGTCTGTTCCCACAAATGTCATGTAAGCAAAATATATGGCCATCAATATGCACATACCAAATGCAGAAAAAAAAAAGTGTAAAAAAATCATCTCTCTCATTTTCCCATTTTGCTGAAAACATCTTCATAGAAGTTTATAGCACGGAAGGAGGCCATTTCAGCCCATCATGTCCATGACGGCCAACGAGAGGCTATCCAGCCTAATCCCACTTTCCAGTTCTAGGTCTGTAAGCCTGCAGGTTATAGAACTTCAAGTGCACATCCAAGTACTTTTTAAACATGATGAGGGTTTGTGCTCTACCACCCTTTCAGGCAGTGAGAGTTTCAGACCTCTATAACCCTTTGCATGAAGAAACTTCCCCTCAAATCCCCTCTAAACCTTCTCCCAATTACTTTAAATTTATGCCCCCTGGTTATTGACCCCTCCGCTAAGGGAAATAGACCTTTTCTATCCACTATATCTAGGCCCCTCATAATTTTATACACCTCAATGAGGTCTCCCCTCAGCCTTCTCTGTTCCAATGAAAACAAACCCAGCCTATCCAATCTGTCCTCATAGCTATGATTCTCCACTACCGGCAACATCCTCATAAATCTCCTCTGTACCCTCTCTAGTGCAATCACGTCCTTCCTGTAATGTGGTGATCAGAACTGCATGCAGTGGCCTAACCAGTGTTTTCTGCAGTTCAAGACTTACATTCGAAATGTGCTTTGCTGGATTAGATAAGTTGCTTTGAATGTGTTCTTTATTCTTATTGAGAAAACAAAACGAAGAGACAGAGGAAGGACCAACAAAAACTAGGTAAATCAAGAAACATTGATGAGTGAAGCTAAAATTGTTATTGAAGCCCAAAGATTATAGGCCCTGGTAAAGGAAGGAGGGACCAATTTCAGAATTTTGATGCCATGGCAAAAATTAAGTTACAGTAGAAAATTAATGGCTGCAACCCAGTGATTATGAAAGGAAGAAAAAAGCTTGCAGTGCATTTGAATAGTGTATTTGCAGCTTAGGATTAACAAAAGTAGAGTTCTGCAACTACAAAGAGGTACAGAACCAATTGACATTCATTAAGACCTCCATTAGTTTGAACATTAGCACACAATATTTTGTTTGGCAAATGTTGGAGAAAGTGATAAAAATGTACATTTGTACTCATGAAGAACCTTCTCATAGCAATGTGAACAAGCCATTACTGTGTAATACCGGAGGTTAATGTACCGAAGCCTAAAATTATGGTTTGCAACTTAGGATCTCAAGTGTAAGTTAGCTATCTATAAAATGTATTTTTATCAAGCACTGTCTCATGCACAGACAGTTTGTTTCTTCAGTGGGTTTCAATCTTACTAGAGTTGATTTTTAAAGAGGCTCCAGAGGAACATTGACACACATAAAGCATTCAACGTTTTTCAAACACCAGCTGGGGAATAACACTTAAGTAGCCAATCACTTTGTTTGAAACATTTGCCACTGTACACATCCATGAGACAGAACTGGTCAAACTTTTCTGGATGTAATATGGTTGTGGTTCCTCTAATCTTCACTGGGAAAGTCAACATGAGAAAATCACAAGATGCGAATATTCATATAAGCTTGTTCGCCCATTCAAGGCACAGCAAAGTGACAGCTGCCTTCACAGCATGTGTTGAATGAATAAATTAACATAGTGAATTTCATCAGAGTCTAAAATATTTTTGTACCATACATTATTTCATCTCTATGAACTTAAGTCCTGTAAAACTTTGAAAACTTTCAAATGCAATCTTCAACAAGGTCAACACGTTAGCGCTGTGTCAAATGGTTTTTATCTGCTGTTTAGTATATACACTCAAGTTAATTTGGATATTAAATGGCATTAGAATGATTAAAATAAAGTTAAAAAAATAGGTTATCTGATTAATATTTCATAAAATACATACCTTCCAAATGTCACTATTAATCTTTCCACCATTCAGCACAGCAAAATCAGTCCATGGTTTCTAGATATACAATTAATCACAGAGAAAGAAGCACATATGCATAAAAAACAGAAAAAGGACACGGTTAGCACACTAAAGCTGTTAGTAACACAGCTTTAAAACTACTGGCTTTTTAAAAAGAGTTTGGTTAACAATTTACCATGTTTACAATCTAATGTAACCAACTCTAACCTAGACACACATGTACAAAAGAGATAATTACTACTAATAAATGAAAAGAACATAAACATAGACTTGCATTTATATACACCTTATTACATCTCCTGGAAACATTTCAAAGCGTTTCACACAACAAAGTGAAGCAATGTTGTTATACAGGCAGGCACACTACAAGATCCCACAGACAGCAATGACATGAATGACCAGTTAGTCAGTTTTTGGTGGCTTTTGGTTGAAGGAGAATTGTTGGCCAGGACGCTGGGAGAATCCCTGCTCTTTGAATAATGCCAGGAGGATTTTTAACATGCACATCAACGAGTAGAACAGGCTGACAGGATCATAGTTTAACCTCTCATCTGAAGGACAGCGCCTCAGATAATTAACATTCCCTCTATGCTACGCTGAAATGTCAGGTTAGATTATGTTCTCACGTGGAAACAGTCCAGTTTGAGAGTAGAGGGAATTTGCTGATACATCATGCAGCTGTTACTGTCAGAGGGGCTTTCAGGGCTACACATTTTCATTTTTCTTTCCTTTGGCTGTGGGTTAATGGAGTTTGAAAGCTGCTTGTTTTTTTAAACTTTGTGTCTGGTGACAGTGCTGGGCATTTCTAAGTCCAACACAGAGTATATGAGCATTAATGTCCAACATTCTGCTCACCCGCACAGCTCTGAATATCCTTAATTAAGCTGGCACATAAAACTGATAGAAAAGTACCAGTTTAAAAAAAACAGGTCCTCCATAGCCTTGTGTTCCATACCAATATCAGCCACGTACATATGCAGTCAGTGGAACAGATATAGATATTAAACCTGTTTTTCTCCACAAATAGATTTGTGTACCCAAGACAAGATGCATGTCATAATGGTCAATTTTGTCATAATTTGGTGTCAAAAGTAACTTGTTAAGATTGCAGGTCCTAAATTACCCATGAATTATGCATAGAATAAACCTAAAAGTCACATCCACACCCCTGCAGTGCCGACATCACAAAAACGAGCCAATGCTCCTATAGGGACCATGTTACTTGGCAACCTGAACAAGCAATCAAAGCACAGCACCTTAGTAGGGCAGCATGCATGGATGGTACTCATGTCAAATTCCTAAAGGTATACTCTAGGCAGAAGTGGTGTAGGGGCAACAGCAATGGTCTTGGAAAACAATGCCAGGAACCACCACCAGCATAACCTCGGTGGTGGGAAAATGATTGAAAAACATGCTAAGGGGCAGGATAAATCTTCATTTAGAAAGACAAAGATTAATCAAGGACAGTCTGCATGGATTTGTTAAGAGAAGGTCATGTCTGGCTAACTTGATTTAATTTTTTGAGGAGGTTGATGAGGATTTGATGTAGTGTATATGGATTTTAGCAAGGCTTTTGATAAGGTCCCACATGGCAGACTTGTCACAAAAGTAAAAGCCCATGGAATCCAGGGCAAAGTGGCAAGTTGGATCCAAAATTGGCTGAGAGGCAGGAAGCAAAGGGTAATGCTTGTTGGGTCTTTGTGTGACTGGAAGGTTGTTTCCAGTGGGGTTCTGCAGGGGTCAGTACTTGGTCCCTTGCTTTTTGTGATACATATCAATGATTTAGTCTTGAATGTAGGGGGTATGATTAAGAAGTTTGCAGATTATACTAAAATTGGCTGTGTGATTGATAATTAAGAGGAAAGCTGTAGACTGCAGGAAGATATCAATGAACTGGTCAGGTGGGCAGAACAGTGGCAAATGGGATTCAAACCGGAGAAGTGTACGGTAATACATTTGGGGAGGGTTAACAAGGCAAGGGAATACGCATTAAATGGTAAGGAACTGAGAAGTGTAGAAGAGCAACAGGACCTTAGAGTGCATGTTTACAGATCCATGAAGGTAGCAGGCCAGGTAGATAAGGTGGTTAAGAAGGCTTGTGGAAAAATTGCCTTTTTTAGCTGAAGCATAGAATACAAGAGCAGGGAGGTTATGCTTGAATGTATAAAACACTAGTTAGGCCACAGCTGGAGTACTGCATGCAGTTCTGGTCACCACATTACAGGAAAGATGTGATTGCACTAGAGAGGGTACAAAGGAGATTTACGAGGATGTTGCCTGGACTGGAGATTTTTAGCTATGAGGAAAGATTGGATAAGCTGGGTATGTTTTCTTTGTAAGGCGAGACCTTATTAAGGTGTATAAAATTATGAGGGGCCTAGATAGAGTGGATAGGAAGGACCTATTTCCCTTAGCAGAGGGGTCAACAACCAGAGGGCATAGATTTAAAGTAATCAATCGGAGATTTAGAGGGGATTTGAGTGGAAATTTCTTCACCCAGAGAGCGGTGGGAGTCTGAAACTCACTGCCTGAAAGGGTGATAGAGGCAGAAACCTCACCACATTTACAAAGTATTGGATGTACACTTGAAATGCCGTAACTTGCAGGACTACGGACCAAGAGCTAGAAAGTGGGATTAGGCTGGATAGCTCTTTGTCGGCCGGCGTGGATATGATGGGCCGAAATGGCCTCCTTCCGTGCTGTAAATTTCAATGATTCTATGATCACTTTGGAGCTGTCCTTTGGCTTGTGACTAGGATCCTGTTTGAGACATGCATACGCATGGTGTCCCCAGAGCACAGTTGTGGTTTCCATCTATCTCAGCCTTGAATATACTCAATGACTCAGCATCCACAGCCCTTCGGGTGTAGAGAATTTGAAAGATTCATAACCCTCTGAGTGAAGAAATTCCTCCTCATCTCAGTTTTAAATGGCCGACCCCTTATCTTGAGATTATGACCCGTAGTTCTAGACTCTCCAGCCAAGGGAAACAACCTCTCAGCATCTACCCTGTCAACCCCCCTCAAAATGTTATATGTTTCAGTGAGATAACCTCTCATTCTTCTAAACTCCAGTGTATAAAGCCCAATATACTCAAACTCTCCTCACAGGACAACTCATTCATCCCAGGGATCAATCTAGTGAACCTTTGTTGCACCACCTCTAAGGCATGTATGTCCTTTCTCAGATAAGGAGCCCAAAACTGTGCACAGTACTCCAGGTGCGGTCTCACCAAAGCCCAGAACAACTGTAGTATGACTTCCTTACTCTTGTACTCCAATCCCTTGCAATAAAGGCCAACGTGTCACTTACCTTCCCAATTGTTTGCTGTACCTCTCTGGGTTTCCTGTATGAGGACACCTAAATCCCTCTGAACACCAACATTTAATTGCTTCTCACCATTTAAAAAATATTCTGTTTTTCTATTCTTCCTACCAAAGTGAATATCCTCACATTTCCCCACATTATACTCCATCTGCCACCTTACTGCCCACTCACTTAACTTGTTCATATCCCTTTGCAGGCTCTTTGTGTCCGCTTCACTGCTTACTTTCCCACCTCGCTCAGTATCATCAACAAACTTGGATACATTGCACTCGGTCTCTTCATCTAGGTAATTAATATAGATTGTAAATAGCTGAGGCCCAAGCACTGATTCTTATGGTACCCCACTAGTTAGAGCCTGCCAGCCCCAAAATGATCCATTTATTCCTACTCTCTGTTTCTGTCCGTTAACTAATCCTCAGTACATGCTAATATATTACCCCCATTCCATGAGTCCTAATTTTGTGTAATAACATCTTGTGGCACTTGATCAAATGGTTTCTGAAAATCCAAATATACTATATCCACTGCTTCCCCGTTATCTACACTGCTAATTACATCCTTAAAAAAAAACTCGAATAAATTTGATAAACACGGTTTCCCTTTCATTAAACCATGTCGACTCTGCCTAATTATATTATGATTTTCCACTTCCTTAATAATGGATTCCAGCATTTTCCCAACGACTGATGTCAGGCTAACTGGCCTGTAGTTGTTGGTTTTCTCTTTCCCTCCTTTCTTGAAAAGCGGGGTTATATTTGCTACCTTTCAATCCACTGGGACCGTCTTGAATCCAGGGAATTTTGGAAGATTACAACCAATGCATCCACTATCTCTGCAGCCACGTCTTTTAGAACCCGAGGATGTAGGCCATCAGATCCAGGGAGTTGTCAACTTTTAGTCCCATTAATTTCTCAAGTACTTTTTCTCGACTGATATTAATTACTTTCAGCTGGATTTTCCTTAGCGCTGTTCCGGCGGTTGCGTCTTTTTCGACAGCCAGAGTGCCGCTGGTGCACGCTCCCGCGGTTTTCCGATGATCCATGTCAGCGGCGGCGGCGAAGCGGTGCGGGAGCGCAGTGGAGCGGGCGGTGTGTGGCAGAGGAGTTCCATCGACTCGGAATCTTCGGCTCCCATGTTGTGTGCACGTGGCTGTCAAACTCCCCCACCGCACCCCCATGCCCATGACGAGAGGCCAGAGATCGCTGTGGGTGGGATGGGGTGGGGTGTGGCGGGGCGTGATCGCTGTGGGGCAGGGGGGGGAGTGATCGCTGTGGGGCAGGGGGAGGAGCGATCGCTGTGGGGCGGGGGGAGGAGCGATCGCTGTGGGGCGGGGGGAGGAGCGATCGCTGTGGGGCGGGGGGGGGGAGCGATCGCTGTGGGGCGGTGGGGGGAGCGATCGCTGTGGGGCGGGGGGAGGAGCGATCGCTGTGGGGCGGGGGGAGGAGCGATCGCTGTGGGGCGGGGGGGGGAGCGATCGCTGTGGGGCGGGGGGAGGAGCGATCGCTGTGGGGCGGGGGGGGAGCGATCGCTGTGGGGCGGGGGGAGGAGCGATCGCTGTGGGGCGGGGGGAGGAGCGATCGCTGTGGGGCGGGGGGGGGAGCGATCGCTGTGGGGCGGGGGGGGAGCGATCGCTGTGGGGCGGGGGGGGGAGCGATCGCTGTGGGGCGGGGGGAGGAGCGATCGCTGTGGGGCGGGGGGGGGAGCGATCGCTGTGGGGCGGGGGGAGGAGCGATCGCTGTGGGTCGGGGGGAGGAGCGATCGCTGTGGGGCGGGGGGGGGAGCGATCGCTGTGGGGCGGGGGGAGGAGCGATCGCTGTGGGGCGGGGGGAGGAGCGATCGCTGTGGGGCGGGGGGAGGAGCGATCGCTGTGGGGCGGGGGGAGGAGCGATCGCTGTGGGGCGGGGGGGGAGCGATCGCTGTGGGGCGGGGGGGGAGCGATCACTGTGGGGCGGGGGGGGGAGCGATCGCTGTGGGGCGGGGGGAGGAGCGATCGCTGTGGGGCGGGGGGAGCGATCGCTGTGGGGCGGGGGGAGGAGCGATCGCTGTGGGGCGGGGGGGGAGCGATCACTGTGGGGCGGGGGGGGGAGCGATCGCTGTGGGGCGGGGGGAGGAGCGATCGCTGTGGGGCGGGGGGAGGAGCGATCGCTGTGGGGCGGGGGGAGCGATCGCTGTGGGGCGGGGGGAGGAGCGATCACTGTGGGGCGGGGGGAGGATCGATCGCTGTGGGGCGGGGGGAGGAGCGATCGCTGTTGGGGGGGGGGGAGGAGCGATCACTGTGGGGCGGGGGGAGGATCGATCACTGTGGGGCGGGGGGAGGATCGATCACTGTGGGGCGGGGGGAGCGATCGCTGTGGGGCGGTGGGGGGAGCGATCACTGTGGGGCGGGGGGAGGATCGATCACTGTGGGGCGGGGGGAGGATCGATCACTGTGGGGCGGGGGGAGCGATCGCTGTGGGGCGGGGGGATGAGCGATCGCTGTGGGGCGGGGGGAGGAGCGATCGCTGTGGGGCGGGGGGAGGAGCGATCGCTGTGGGGCGGGGGGGGGAGCGATCGCTGTGTGGGGGGGGGGGGAGAGAGGGAGAGAAATCGCTGAGGGGGGGGGAGGGAGCGCTATGGGAAAGGGGGAGAAATCATTGTGGGGGGGGGGGGAAATCGCTGTGGGGGGGGTAGAAGAGAGTGAGATCGCTGTGGGGGGGGTGTGGGGATGAGATCACTGAAGGGGGTGAGACAGACTGGGAGGTGAGAGATTGGGTTGAGCGGGTGGGGGGGGCGTGAGCGAGACGGTGGGGGGGGGGGAAAAGAGAGTCTGGGGGGGGGGGCAAGAGAGACTAAAGCGAGCGAGAGAGACTAAAGTGAGCGAGAGAGACTAAAAGGAATAGATAAGGCTTTATTAGAACATTTATATTATTGCCTAACACTAGAAAATACAATGACCGAGGCCATTCTGGATTCCGTGTTGTTCCGGACTCTGGAACGTTTTTCTGACGTCACGAATCCGGAAACACCCGAGCCCAGGTTCGGGCACTTCTGGATTTTGGAATGTCAGAAAGGAGGGGGGTGGGAGGGTGCGGGAGGTGGTGCTCGCCGAGGAGCTGTTTGGGTCACCTGTCCTGCCGCCGAGGAAGTGTTCAAGCGGCCCCCCTCCGAGGACGAAATGTTCCGGTGGGCCCCGCCAAGGAGTAGCTGATCGGGTGTACCTGCCGAGGAGGAGCTGATCAGACGGGGCCCCACCACAGAGGAGCAGGTCAGGCGGGTCCCCGCCGAGGAGGTGTTCTGGCGGGGCCCCGCCGCCGAGGAGAAAGTGTTCGGGCGGGCTGGCGAGGAGGCCCCGAGGTAAGGGTAGCGGCGATGGGCAGGGCCCGAGGTCGGGCAGTGGCATGGCGAGGGGCGGTGAGGCGAGGCCTGAGGTCGGGCAGCGGCGAGGCAAGGGGCGGTGAGGAGAGGCCTGAGGTTGGACAATGGCGGCGGTGAGGCCCAAGGTTGGGCAGCGGAGGCAGCGAGGACCGAGGTTGGGCAGCGGCGAAGCGAGGTGCAGTGAGGCGAGGCCCGAGGTTGGGCAGGGTCAGCCCGTCTGGATTCCAGAACATTTTATGGATTCCGGACCATCCTGCCACCAATCGGTCCGGAGTCCGGATCCCGGAACATTCCGGAACTCCAGATTTGGACGCTGCACCTGTACTACAATCCATTTAAAAATACATCATACGGTGGAGAACTATAAAGATCTGTGTAATATCAAACAAATCTGTCAGATCTGTGTCCATACCACCCAGTTAAGATCCAGTAAGACCTGTTTTTTCAGGATAGTATTAAGGTCCGGTGGTAAACGGATCTTAATAGTAAAACTTCCATTTTGGGCGGTATTTGGGTGGTAATATATGGGCGGACAGTATCGAATACTGCCCGGCGGTAATGACTGTGGAATTTACCGCTGGGCGATATCTGGACGGTAAATGTGTTTTTTTTCGACGAAACTTGTTTTTCTGGGCGGTAACTAGGCAATTTGAGGAGAAACTCTCGCCCTTTAAGTTCCTCATTCTTATTAGCCCCTTGGTTCCCCACTATTTTTGGTATGTTTTTTGTGATTTCTACTATGAAAACAGATACAAGATATTTGTTTCAAGTCTCTGCCAATTCCTTATTCCTCATTATAATTTCTCCTGTCTCAGCCTCTAAGGGAGCAATGCTTACTTTTGCTACTCTCTTCCTTTTTACATACTTGTGGAAGCTTTTAAAAGCTGTTTTTATATTTTTTACTAATTTACTTACATTCTATTTTCTCCCTTTTTAAAAAATTGTTGTCATCCTTTTCTGGTTTCCAAAGCTCTCCCAATCCTCAGGTTTACTACTATTCTTTACAATATTATAAGCATCTTATTTTAATCTAGTATCCTTAAATTCTTTAGTTAGCGACAGATAGATCACTTTTCCCATGGAGTTTTTATTTCTCAATGGAATATATATTTGTTGAGAATTTTGGAATATTTCTTTAAATGTTGGTCTACCGTCATACTTTTTAATCTAATTTCCCAATCTACCTTGGCCAATTTGCTCCTCATACTTATGTAATTGGCTTCATTTAAGGTTTAGACTCTCATTTCTGACTGAAGTATTTCACTCAAACTCTGGCCCTAAATTTGTGGGCAGAGGTGTACCTCTGGAGTACGCCTCCGACTCACGAAATATTTCCGAACTTACCTCCTGGCTTCACAGCTATGGAGAGTTCAGGTCTCAAGCCTGCAGGCATATGTCTGAGTAAAGGCCCATGGATCCCAGTGATGCAGGTAATTCGGAAGCGTCCCTGGGATCATGTGGGTCAGGTCCTCCAATGAGAAAGGAGGATTCCATTTCCGAACGGAATCCCCTAATGACATGCAATGGAATCCCCCAAATAATTAAACAATTTATACAACTCTAATAAATATTCTGATTTTCAAATTTAATGAAATGTCCATAAATACAGCAAATAGAATAAAAATGTAATTTTCAAAATATAATTTTAAACATTTTAATCTGGGCCAATATTTGCATGAACTACTTTTAAGTGTCTGTGCATCATTTTCTATTTTTAAAATTTTTTATTTAAAATTTATATTAACTCTTACAATGGTGAAAACAGGCCCTATGCCTGCTTTTATCAGCCGTAAGAGTTTCATGGGCAATTGCTGTGTAGCAGTTGAGCAAATAGCCCAACTGTGTGCCAGTGGAAGTGATTTCTCAATCGGTTCGGTAGATCTGCAGTGCTTGTGCAAACCCGGAACTTGCACGGCTCAAACAGAAGGATTAGGGTGGCGTACACATCAAAGACACTGTAAATTCTGGCCCAATGTGAAATTCTATTATATTATGATCACTCTTCCCCAGAGGATCCTTTACTATGAGATTACTAATTAACTCTGTCTCATTACACAATGCAAGATTTAAAATAGCCTGTTCCCTGGTTGGTTGCACAACGTATTGTTCTAGGAAATTGTCTTGAATTCATTCCATGAACTCGTCCTCCAGACTACCTTTGCCAATTTTATTTGCCCAGTCTACAAGAAGATTAAAGTCCCCCATGATTATGTTATTACTTTTGTTACAAGCTCCTGTTATTTGTTGATTAATACTCTGTCCAACGGTATAGATACTGTTTGGGGGCCTATAAATTACCCCCACCAGTGTTTTCTACCCCTTATTATTTCTTATCTCCACCCATACTGAATCTACTTCATGATCTTCCGAGCCAAGATCCTTTCTCACTACTGTCCTTTGTCATTCTTCATTATCAGGGCTACCCCCTGCCTCCTTTTCCATTCTAGCTGACTTTGAGACATCAAGTACCCTGGAATATTTAGTTCCCAACCTTGATCACCTTGCAACCACGTCTCTAATGGCTATTAGATCAAAACGATTTATCTCTATTTGTGCCACTAATTCATATATTTTGTTACGAAAGCTTCACGCAGTCAGATAAAGAGTCTTTAATCATTTTTTTCTGCTTATTTGCTGATGCACTGTTACTGTTAAACTCGCTGTCCCTTCCTGCCACACACTGCTTATCTATACCCAAATCGTTACACTGCTCCATTGCCTTGACTTTTCTCTTTAGATTTCTAAATTTCCCCTCACCTGACCCCGCCCCCCCCCCTTTTTTTTTAGTATAAAGCTCTATCTACAGCTCAGCAGGTTGCATGTTGATACTGGACTGGCAACCCAGAGATTGTGAGTTCAAATCTCACCTTGGGAAACTGAATTCAACCAATCAGTGCCTGGCATCTAATTAAATTAGTCTGAAAGCTGCCATTGGTTCACTTTAGGGAAGGAACCTGCCATCCCTTTCTGGTCTAGCCTACATGTGACACCAGTCCCACAGTACATAGTTGACTCAGGTCAACTAGAGATGTACAATAAGTACTGCCTTGTCAGTGTCACCCACATCCCAAAAACAAATAAAAAAGCCAAACATAAGAACATAAAAAATAGGAACAAGAGCAGGCAATTTGACCCCTCGAGCCTGCTCCGCCATTCAATAAGATCATGGCTGATCAGATCTTGGCCTCAACTCCACTTTCCTGCCCACTCCCCATAACCCTTGACTCCTCTAGCGTTCAAAAATCTGTCGATCTTCACTTTCAACATATTCAATGACCCAGCCTCCATAGCTCTCTGGGGGTAGAGAATTCCAAAGATTCACCACCCTCAGAGGAGAAATTCCTCCTCATCTCTGTTTTAAATGGGTGACCCTTTATTCTGAAACTATGGCCCCTAGTTCTAGATTTCCCCCATGAGGGGAAATATCCTCTCCACATCTACCCCATCAAGCCCCCTCAGAATCTTACATGTTTCAATAAGATCACCTCTCATTCTTCTAAACTCCAAGGAGTATAGGCCCAACCTGCTCACCCTTTCTTCACAAGGCAACCCCTTCATCTTAGGAATCAACCTAGTGAACCTTCTCTGAACAGTCTTCAATGCAAGTATATCCCTCCATAAATAAGGAGTCCAAAACTGTACACAATACTCCAGATGTGGTCTCACCAACACAACTGTAGCAAGACTTCCCTACTTGTATACTCTATCTCCCTTGCAATAAAGGCCAACATTCCATTTGCCTTCCGAATTACTTGCTGCACCTCACTTAACCCTTTGCAGATCATGTGTATCCTCTTCACTTTCCCAGCTATCTTTGCATCATCAGCAAATTTTGCCGCATGACATTCGGTCCCTTCATCCAAGTCATTAATATAGATTTTAAATAGTTGAGACCCCAGCACTGGTCCCTGTGGTACCCCACTAGTTACAGTTTGCCAACTGGAAAATTACCCATTTATCCCAACTCTCTTTTTTGTTAGTTAGCCAATCCTCTATCCATGCTAATATATTACCCCCAACACCATGAGCTCTTATCTTGTGCAGTAACCTTTTATGTGGCACCTTATCAAATGTTTTCTGAAAATCCAAATACACTACATCCACTGGTTCCCCCTTATCCACCCTGCTCGTTACATCCTCAAAGGACTCCAGCAAATTTGTCAAACATGATTTCCCTTTCATAAAACCATGCTGACTCTGCTTGACTGTATTATGATTTTCTAAATGTCCTGCTACTACTTCCTTAATAATGGACTCCAGCATTTTCCCAATGACAGATGTTAGGCTAACTCGTCTTTCATTTCCTGCTTTCTGTCTCCCTCCTTTCTGGGATAGGGGTGTTACATTTGTGGTTTTCAATTCGCTGAGACCTCTCCAGAATCTAGGGAGTTTTGATAGATTACAACCAATGCATCCACTAGCTCTGCAGCCACTTCTTTTAAGACTCTTTCAAGCCTGGCTCACAGCTTATGGTATTTTCTGAACCTTCTTGATTTAATCTCATAATTCATCCTCTTTGATGCCATAGAAATATACTGAAGACATTGGAGCTACTCCTAAGTAAAAGGCATCTTCTTGGATTGGGTGGCAACAGTACAAATCTCCTTATCGAATCAGGATTTCTTGCTGCAATGATGCTCAGGCAAACATTATTATGCCACAAAATCTCTATGCAAGCTCCACTAGAATCCACCGAAAATGTTCTGACAGTGCAGCTATGTTGTGTTGGCTTTAGTCAAATGCCTGAAACCAAAACAATACTGCACAATGTAATCCATGTCATAGCACCACATCAAGTAACACTAGTAATGGCTAGGCCATTAGGCCCCATACAAATTTTCCATCAATTAAAATTATGGGTTCTTGTGCTGGGAGCAAAATTCATTAAATTTACTCATAAATTTTAATGTGCTCATAATTTACTCTACTTTTAATGTGCATGAATTCTGATAATTGCTTTCGTTTTGCTCACTGCAGACTTCGGCTCTCTGATTTGGGAAGAGAATTTACATTTCTCATGTTTGGATGGAAATGCTGCTCTACATTATTTTAGGGTGGGTGATTGTAAGAAATCACCTCAATTGTTCTGATTGTTTATTCCATCTGTTCAGATCTATGGGAGCATATCAGATATACTCTTTGGAATATTTCAGACAGCTACCGTAATTCCTAATGAGTCAGCTTTTTGCTGTACAAAAAGCAGTAAAGTATCATTGTAAATTCTGACTGCTATTTCCAAAGGCCTGCATTGAACGCAAGTAACCCACTCCTGCGTGTGCGGGAAGTGCATCCGCCTACAGCTCCTGACAGACTGCATTGTGGCACAGGAGCTGCGGGTGGATTCACTCTGGAGCATGCACGATGCTGAGAATGACGTGAATAGCACATTTAGTGAGTTGGTCTTACCGCAGGAAAAGGATACACAGTCAGATAGGGGATGGGTGACCAACAGGAAGAGCAGTGGAAGGAAGGTAGAGCAGGGGTCCCCTGCGGTCATCCTCCTGCAAAACAGATACACCGCTTTGGGTGCTGTTGGGGGTTGATTCATCAGGGGAGGGCAGCAGCAGCCAAGTCCATGGCACCGTGGGTGGCTCTGCTGCACAGGAGGGCAGGAAAAAGAGTGGGAGAGCTATAGTGATAGGGGATTCAATTGTAAGGGGAATAGATAGACGTTTCTGCAGCCGCAACCGAGACTCCAGGATGGTATGTTGCCAGCCTGGTGCAAGGGTCAAGGATGTCTCAGAGCGGGTGCAGCGCATTCTGAAAAGGGAGAGTGAACAGCCAGTTGGCGTGGTGCATATAGGTACCAACGATAAAAGTAAAAAATGGGATGAGGTCCTACAAGATGAATTTAGGGTGCTAAGAGCTAAATTAAAAAGTAGGACCTCAAAAGTAGCAATCTCAGGATTGCTACCAGTGCCATGTGCTAGTCAGAGTAGGAATCGCAGGATAGCTCAGATGAATATGTGGCTTGAGGAGTGATGCAGCAGGGAGTGATTCAAATTCCTGGGACATTGGAATCGGTTCTGGGGGAGATGGGACCAGTACAAACCGGACGGTCTGCACCTGGGCAGGACCACAACCAATGTCCGAGGGGGAGTGTTTGCTAGTGCTGATGGGGAGGAGTTAAACTAATATGGCAGGGGGATGGGAACCTATGCAGGGAGACAGAGGGAAGTAGAATGGGGGCAGAAGCAAAAGATAGAAAGAAGAAGAGTAAAAGTGGAGGGCAGAGAAACCTAAGGCAAAAAGCAAAACGGGCCACATTACAGCAAAATTCTAAAGGGGCAAAGTGTGTTAGAAAGACAAGCCTGAAGGCTCTGTGCCTCAATGCGAGCAGTATTCGGAATAAGGTGGACGGATTAACAGCGCAGATAGCAGTTAACGGGTATGATGTAATTGGCATCACGGAGACATGGCTCCAGGGTGACCAAGACTGGGTACTCAACATCCAGGGGTATTCAACATTTAGGAAGGATAGACAGAAAGGAAAAGGAGGTGGGGTGGCATTGCTGGTTAAAGAGGAAATTAATGCTATAGTAAGAAAGGACAGTAAATTGGATGATGTGGAATCGGTATGGGTGAAGCTGCGGAATACCAGGGAGCAGAAAACACGAGTGAGAGTGTGTACAGAACACCAAACAGTAGTAGTAAGGTTGGGGACAGCATCAAACAAGAAATTAGGGATGCATGCAATAAAGGTACAGTAGTTATCATGGGTGACTTTAATCTACATATTGATTGGGCTAACCAAACTGGTAGCAATGCGGTGGAGGAGGATTTCCTGGAGTGTATTAGGGATGGTTTTCTAGAACAATATGTCGAGGAACCAACCAGGGAGCTGGCCATCCTAGACTGGGTGATGTGTAATGAGAAAAGACTAATTAGCAATCTCGTTGTGCGAGACCCCTTGGAGAAGAGTGACCATAACATGGTAGAATTCTTTATTAGGATGGAGAGTGACACAGTTAATTCAGAAACTAGGGTCCTGAACTTAAGGAAAGATAAACTTCGATGGTTTGAGGCATGAATTGGCTAGAATAGACTGGCAAATGATACTTAAAGGGTTGACGGTGGATAGGCAATGGCAAACATTTAAAGATCACATGGATGAACTTCAGCAATTGTACATCCTTGTCTGAAGTAAAAATAAAACAGGGAAGGTGGTTCAACCGTGGCTAACAAGGGAAATTAAGGATAATGTTAAATCCAAGGAAAAGGCATATAAATTAGCCAGAAACAGCAGCAAACCTGAAGACTGGGAGAAATTTAGAATTCAGCAGAGAACACAAAGTGTTTAATTAAGAGGGGGAAAAGAGAGTACGAGAAGAAGCTTGCCGGGAACATAAAAACTGACTGCAAAAGCTTCTATAGATATGTGAAGAGAAAAAGATTAGGGAAGACAAACATAGGTCCCTTGCAGTCAGATTCAGTTGAATTTATAATGGGGAACAAAGAAATGGCAGACCAATTGAACAAATACTTTGGTTCTGTCTTCACGAAGGAAGACACAAATAACCTTCCGGCAGTACTAGGGGACCGAGGGTCTACTGAGAAGGAGGAACTGAAAGAAATCCTTATTAGGTGGGAAATTGTGTTAGGGAAATTATGTTAGGGAAATTGATGGGATTGAAGGCCGATAAATCCCCGGGGCCTGATAGTCTGCTTCCCAAAGTACTTAAGGAAGTGGCCCTAGAAATAGTGGATGCATTGGTAATCATTTTCCAACAGTCTATCGACTCGGGATCAGTTCCTATGGATTGGGGGGTAGCTAATGTAACACCACTTTTTAAAAAGGGAGGGAGAGAGAAAGCAGGTAATTATAGACCGGTTAGCCTGACATCAGTGGTCAGGAAAATGTTGGAATCAATTATTATGGATGAAATGGCAGCGCATTTGGAAAGCAGTGACAGGATCGGTCCAAGTCAGCATGGATTTATGGAGGGGAAATCATGCTCGACAAATCTTATGGAATTTTTTGAGGATGTAACTAGTTGAGTGGACATGGGAGAACCAGTGGATGTGGTGTATTTGGACTTTCAAAAGGCCTTTGACAAGGTCCCACACAAGAGATTGATGTGCAAAATCAAAGCACATGGTATTGGGGATAACATCGTGACGTGGATAGAGAACTGGTTAGCAGACAGGAAGCAGAGAGTCAGGATAAACGGGTCCTTTTCAGAATGACAGGCAGTGACTAGTGGAGTGCCGCAGGGCTCAGTGCTGGGACCCCAGCTCTTTACAATATACATCAATGATTTGGATGAAGGAATTGAGTGTAATATCTCCACGTTTACAGATGACACTAAAGTGGGTGGCGGTGTGAGCTGTGAGGGGTCGCTAAGAGGCTGCAGGTTAGACAGATTAGGTGAGTGGGCAAATGCATGGCAGGTGCAGTATAATGTGGATAAATGTGAGATTATCCACTTTTGGGGCAAAAACACAAAACAGAATATTATCTGAATGGTGGCAGATTAGGAAAAGGGGCGGTGCAACAAGACCTGGGTATCATGGTTCATCGGTCATTGAAAGTTGGCATACAGGTACAGCAGGCGGTAAAGAAGGCAAATAGTATGTTGGCCTTCATAGCTAAGGGATTTGAATATAGAAGCAGGGAGGTCTTACTGCAGTTGTACAGGGCCTTGGTGAGGCCTCACTTGGAATATTGTGTTCAGTTTTGGTCTCCTAATCTGAGGAAGGACGTTCTTGCTATTGAGGGAGTGCAGCGAAGGTTCACCAGACTGATTCCAGGGATGGCTGGACTGACATATGAGGAGAGACTGGATCAACTGGGCCTTTATACATTGGAGTTTAGAAGGATGAGAGGGGATCTCATAGAAACATACAAGATTCTGACGGGACGGGACAGGTTCGATGCGGGTAGATTGTTCCCGATGTTGGCGAAGTCCAGAACCAGGGGACACAGTCTTAGGATAAGGGTAGGCCATTTAGGACCTGCCGCAGAGAGTTGTTGATGACAGTTCATTGGATATATTCAAGAGGGAGTTAGATATGGCCCTTACGGCTAAGGGGATCAAGGGGTATGGAGAGAAAGCAGGAAAAGGGTACTGGGGGAATGATCAGCCATGATCTTATCGAATGGTGGTGCATGCTCGAAAGGCCGAATGGCTTACTCCTACACCTTTTTTCTATGTTTCTATGTTTCTATGCCAGTGGGAAAGTCTAAAATGGCAACTTTGAAGATCGGGGTTGAATTGGCAGCTTCTTGTTCAGGCAGAGAAATGTATGTGGCTGCTTTCTGCCAGGTGTTCAGCTCTTCCTTTACCACTGTGTGGTTGAAATTTCCTCAAAGTAAATATTGGAAAGACCAAAGCCATTGCCTTGGGTTCCTGTCACAAACGTTGTCTGTTCCCTAGCCACCGACTCCATCCCTCTTCTAAGGCCACTGACTGAGGCTGAACCAGAATGTTCGCAACCTAGGCATCCTTTTTGACTCTGAACTGAGCTTCTGACCCCATTGCCTTTCCATCACCAAAACCGCCTACTTCCATCTCCATAACATTGCCCAGCTCTGCCCCTGCCTCAGCTCACCTGCTGCTGAAACACTCATCCGAGCCTTTGTTATATCTAGATTTGATTAATCCAATGCTCTCCAGGTCGGCCTCCCATCTTGCACCCTACATAAACTTGAGCTCATCCAAAACTCTGCTGCTCATGTCCTAACTTGCACCAAGTCCCTTTCACCCATCATCCTTGTACTCGGCTCAACTTTAAAATTCTCATCCTTGTTTTCAAATCCCTCCATGGCCTTGCCCCTCCCTATCTCTGTAACCTCTTCCAGCCCTACAACCCTCCTAGATCTCTGCGCTCATCCAATTATTGCCTCTTGCAAATCCCTGATTTTAATCGCTCCCCTATTGGTGGCCGTGCTTTCAGCTGCTTCGGCCCTAAGCGCTGGAATTTCCACCCTAAACCTTTCCGCCTCGACACCACTCTCTCCTCCTTTAAGATGATCCTTAAAACCTACATCTGACCAAACTTTTGGTCACCTGCCCTAATGTCTTATGTGGCTTGGTGTCAAATTTTGTTTGATAATGCTCCGGTGATAGGACCTTTTATTACGTTAAAGGCAGTAAATAAATGCAAGTTGTTGTTGTTAGACTGACCTCACATGTTTGTATTACAGATGCTGATCTGTATTATTAGGCCAGATCTCTGGATTACTAATCCAGTAAGATAAGCTCTACACGACCATACCCAAGTAAAGTAACACTTCAGCTCTTTGGCAGCCAGGATGCATTATGGTACTTGTCTTCGGGGCAGAAAACCAAAGAAAGGCCTATAATTGCAGCAAAACTATTTTTCTAGAGATTGATTACAGGTACTTTCTCTCAAATTATACATTTATGGAACAAGTAAATAAGGTACAAAGGGGTGGAAATTCGGCCGCACCTCAGTTGGGGCGGTGTCCCGGGCGGATTGGTACATGTTGCGTCGGCAAATGGTTTGCATCTGCTGACGCAAAATTCATCAGCTGTGCCCGGAGTTTGGAGCGGGGTGCTGAGGGAGGCATTGCACGCCTCTTCTAGGGCGCTAAGCTGGCTGAGCAAGGGAAAGTCCTGAGCTAAACAGCTGGCATCGGAGTGCCATAGCAGAGGCCATGTGGGGGGGCGGAGGGGGAACCCACCAAAATATTCCCAATACATAAGCTCAAGCCACCACAACATAACTCACAAAAAATATGTTAAACAATCACACTTACCTGAGGTCGGCATTACTTCCCTCACTGCAGCAACGACAGCTTGGAACAGCTGCTTTCACAGGCGATCCAACCAGGGAGCACCACGGGTCAGGCGGCAACCAAAAATTGAGCCGGTGTCGCAACCAGAGACGTTGCACACCGGCTCGCCTCTCCCGGGCAGTAATGCCATCGATACCGGCACTGAGTGTCCCGGTGGGGTGCTGGAAGCCGGCCGCCCAGGCGCAAGTGCTTTCCGCCGGGGTGCTAAGAGGGGCGGCAAAAGACCGAATTTTCACCCCAAGGTATTTGCCGGGGGCACGGGAAAAACAGCTGATCAGCCTTTAACTAGTTCAATCTCAATTTCATCATTCAGAATGTATGGACTTGCCCTCCATCATGGCATTCATACCAGTTTTCTGAATTGATTGAGTAGATGTGCTCGTGTGAATGACATCATCTGAAAGAGCTCATATATATTTCTTTAAACTGGGTTTGAGCTGCAGGCCCAGAAGTGCTATGTTATTTATATTAGTCTCTTTCATTCTATTTTAACAAGTAAATGAACTTGTTCAGATTGTCTCAGTCCACCTATTAAGAATAAAGCATGGTTACAACACAACTTTTTGTTTCCCCAAATTTTCTCCGCTGTCCTGAAGGCACTGACTCATGCTGAAAGTATCAGAGGTCAAGAAGAAGAGGCCATAAATACAAAATGAAATGGGAGTGATTTCGAACAGAGGGCAGTAGAAACATTTTCACACAGAGGGTTATCAGGCTGTGGAATTAATTTCCAGTGTTCAGGGTTGAGGTACAAACTATGTCAAAATTCAAGATTAGATTGAATCGGAGTATGAAGGAAAAGGGGTTGTGGGGATATGGGAATAGGGTAGGTAAATGTGATTAAAACTATTTGCTCCTGTCGAGAGTAAAGGACGACATGGACTGATGTTATAACTTCTATGTATTTCTATGCAGAAGCCCCACAAACATGTAACAGCTGTGAACAAAGTTCCAAAGCTCTTTTGAATAACATTTTCTTGATATTAATCCTGTATAAAACACAGCCCAGTGGCAGGAGACACGTGAACACATAATAGAATGTGAATGCCTACATGTGAGAGAACATTTAAAGTTTAAACAGCAAAATAAAACAGGTTCACTCAAAAGTGAATACACAATAAAATCGAATCTTATTCAAATTGTTAATTTCAGGGCATTTTGTGAATAGAATTGGCCTCCATTTATTGGTCAAATCGCAATTTATATTTTGTTGTTACTGTATATTAAAATGCCAACTCTCCATGCCACAGATTTTGGGAAGACACAGATTTGAAACTCTCTCCAATCAGTTCCCAATCTGAGCTACATCATGCAGAACCTGAGTGAAGGAAAATCAGACGGAGACTCATGTTGGTCTTTGGCAACCACCTATGTGGGCACTAGTGGCAACTGGGAGCAGGCCATGCAGCTGATCTCTTGATTAAAGGCATCAAGCTAGGTGAATAAAGAAAAAGGCAATAAAAGGAGGCACGATGGACCAAATAGCCTCCTTCTGTGCTGTATCATTCTATGAAAAATACTAAATGAAAAAGGGAAAGATCCACTGATACAAGGGATTGAAATTCCCTTTATAACGCCGCCGTTAGCATTAGTGCAAAGGCCTACCGTCAGTGTTAAACGGAGAAATTCGGCAGGCTCTTTGGTAGAGGCGCCAAGAGGTAATGCTGCACCGTCTAATGCCACCCATGTGGTGACATTATCCAGCGTACAATGCCCCCTTGGCGCCACTCCTGCAATATTTGGTTTGTATGGACGCCTAGCGGCAAGATATCCATACTGCCTGGGAAAACTGGCGGGACACCGTGGTGCTTGGGCATATTCACCCAGAGATCAAGGTAAGTTTTTTTTAAATTAATTAATTGTGTTTTTTTTTTATTTAATCAGTCTTCTTTTCATTAGTCGTAATGATGGGGGAAGTTTGTGCGTTAGTCGGAGAAGTTTGAGGTTTTTTTTCTTTCTTGGCTTTGCTTCCTGTTTTTCAGCTAGCATGGCGGCAGCCTCCCATTGCGAAATCCGCTAGGCTTCCTGAGCTCCTGCCCGAGGATGTGTGTGCAACACCATTTTTTAAGCGCTGCTCTCTCATCTTTGGGCGTAAAAACTGAATTTAGCAGTTTGATCCTGCACCTAACGCCTGCCGGTAAAATCAGCACTCAGGCAGTGACACCGCCTGGAAAACAGCAGTACCGAATTTTGACCCCATAATGTTTCAAAAAAGGCAACAATTAAAATTAAAACATGAAAATAAGATAAATCCAAAGTGGAGAGGAGATTGTTGAAAAGAAGGGAGCAGTCAAGCACCAGTAATCCCACATGCACCTGTAGGTCAGTTCAAAAACAGAAGTGGCAAAGGTCAATTATTCATCCTTTCAATCGGACACAGCATGTGATGTGCAGGCATGGCAGGTGGCAGAGAGGGAGAGCGCGAGAGAGAGAGAGAGAGAGAGAGAGAATGAGAGAGAGAGAGAATGAGAGAGGGAGAAAATGAGAATACAAATGCCTTATCCTTCAGCTGTACTCTCAGTTGGATTCAGAAAGACTTCAAATAAATGTACAGATATTAATATGACAACTTCAAATGTTCCAAAAAGTTAAAGCATCCAAAAATTGTTACCTCATTTTCTGGAGTGGGAGACGGGGTAATGGAGCTGAATGACCCTTTTTGTGTGTCTGTGACCTCTGCTGATGTAGATACTGGTCGCTCCCATTGGGTGGTGCCTGTCGGTATATGCCAATAATAGATGCCAGCGACATCATTGATTTTCTTCCATCCTGGTGGGAGATCGGGGTCAGTCTGAAATGATTGGTCACTCCATATGTCTGCTGGGAAGTGGAGTTGAAAAAATTAAAACACTGGTTTAACCCTTTGAGGATCACAGTAACAGTTTTGATTATTAAAATAGTGGGTCTTTGCCTGGGTTTGTAGACAGAATAAAAACCATCTCTTTTCAGATGGATGTTAAGCTAGGAAGATCCAATTGGATTCCAAAAGTATACAAAGAGCACAGCAACTCTATGGACTAAACATTTGAAAAATAAATCCTCATTCCACAAAACGCATTAATGTACAAAATTAAAACTGTCAAATTCAGAATGTCTAAAGAAACTGTAGCAAACAATTGGAACCTTTGTTCCTGCTCCTTGCTATTATCTACTGATCCTTGCTCGAAAGTGCACACGTGTGGGAGTCACACTAGACTGTGACGTCCTCCATGATCACATAACCAAAGGGCACTCACACATGAAGAATGTCCACTTGAGAAAGGGACAACAGGCCTGATGAGATGTAACCTGCGAGCTGGCACCTTCCGGGAAAGGGGAAAAATGCAGACATTTGGGGGGGAAATCACAACATGCAAGAGTAATAGGGTTTAATTTCTAAAACCCTATACTGGCACACATCACCATTCAGTCAAATTACCATTTTTATTATGTGCGCCATGTTCTCATGTGTTTCATCTTACTTGGTGATTTGTATTTGTATGCAATCTTTAAAAATGCAATCAAAGTTCATCTAAATATACTCAATTCCCCAGTATCCAAAAACATTCTTCAGTGCGAGACTTCAGCAATGTGAGACTTGAGGAGAGTGTGGTAATCTCTTGCTGGGAGTTGTGACTGAGGGAGTTTGGACCATAAGGTTGGAAGTAAATTGTACACTACTTGCTCTCCCTGTTTGTTTTTGCTTTCCACCACCCTCCCCTGCCACCCCCCTTCTTTGCTTTATTCACAGATTTCCTGAAAGATAGGATGGTGAACCCTGGGTCACAAAGAAAGGAGAGCGACTTCAATGTGAGGTGTGTACCTTTAAAGTAACGTTAGAGAGATGGGCTCAATTTTCCCCAGTGATTTGCGCCGTTTTTTTGGAGCAGGCTGCTTTTTCTGGCCTAACTTAAAAATCCCAGTTTCCCCAATCAATTTGCAACAGCGTAACTCATTTAGTTACGTTTTTTTTTTAGGTAAGTTTTTTTTTTCCTCAAAAGGAGGCGTAACCAGCAAGCTACGCCAATTCTGGCCATTTAGGGAACTTTGGCCAGCTGATAGGTTTCTCCATTTCTGCTTAGGCCAGCGTATGTGGCCTCTCGAGAAAATCCTTGTGGAAAGTTAAAGAAATCTGTGCAGGTAAGTAAATCGGAGGCCATTCGGCCTGGGCTAGGAGAGGAAGCGGAGCGGTCCGGGAAGGCACTCGGGACCGGAGAGGCACGGCGGGGGAGGGAGCAAACTGACCGGCACTCGGGGGCCACAATGACCGGGACCGGCACAACTTGCTCTTTAAAAATGGCCGATTGCCAACACAGAGCTCTACTGCGCATGCATGGCCATTTCAGCGACGTCAAGAAAGTCAGTTTTTTTCCCCTCGCATACGCAGAAGGCCCGGCTGCTTTTCCCGGCGCAGACCGCAGGCTCCATCTCCTGAGGCAACTGGCCACGCTGTGCGGCTCCAGATTACAGTACAAACATTGGGGAAAGTTCGGACATGTTTTTCTGGTGCATTTCTGAACCTAAATAAGTGGCGAAACTCTGGCAATATGCCAGAAAACGGGCTTGGGGAAAATTGAGCCCATGGTGTTAAAGTAAAGCATTGTAGGACTTTCACCTGCACTAAATGTGTTCAGATTTTGTCTCTGCAGCAGGAGATCATTTACTTATAAGTGCAAATTGACCCCAACTATCATACTTGATGGATTTCGATGACTTCCTGACAGAGACGAAAAGTAAGCAATTGTCTGGCATTGATATCACCACTTTGGATTCTTTTGTTGCTCCAAATCCGTTGTGATTTGGAGAGCACAACAGGCAGTGAGGTCAGCTGAACAACCTCAAGGCTCAAATCAACATATTGGAAAAGGTATAGAGAAGGCTGGAAAATCCAAGAGGAACAGCCAAGGAAGAGCAAGAGGCAGCATGCAATCCTCATTCAGACAACGCCCTATGAAGAGGTAATGCTTTGTCAAGAGCAGTCTTCTGTTTTCCAGGGGCCAAGGTACTGATTTCCAGGATTGTGTGGATGAAAGGTGAGTGTCAAGGTACTATAGTAGGTACTAATGATATAATGGATAGAAATCCATTTGTTCTGGAGGATTCCTATAAAAGCCCCACAGCTGATCTTCAGCAAAGAGGTGCAAGGGTAGTAGTCTCTGGGCTATTACCAGTTATGTCCAGATCGATGGAGAGGAATAGCTGAATTGTAGGATTCAACATCTGGTTCAGGATCTTTGCAAAAAGAAGCCACACTTCATCGATAATTGGGAGGTGTTCGCTGGACATGGAAAGTTGTTTAGTAGGGATGGCCTCCACCTTAACTTCCTTGGAGCATAAAGGTTGGCAGAGGGTGCTGACAGGGCTGGATTAACCCATAGGCTAATAAGCCTGTAGCCTTAGGCCCTCATATTTTTTTAGACTCTCGACTTTAGGCCCTAATTTTTATAGCATTAATCCTAAATCTTTGTCACAAGGTTGGTTAAACCATATCATATATAACTGCATAATTATATCTTCAGAGGTGCAAAATAGTGTGTCCTTACGGCTCAAAGTGCATATAACATTCCTTGACAATCTTGAAACATGTATAAATATCCAAAACGAATTCACCCGGGGGGTTATGTATGCTGTTCGTAGGATAAATGCATAAATAATATCAGGTTTGATAATTGTGAATGCTTATGAAAGGATGAAGAATTGTCATTTATCTTGTGAAAGTGGAAATGCAGATGTCAAAGTTAAATGTCAAAAGTATTGAGTAGACTATGTATGTCCTCATAGGTACCCCTAAATATCCTACTGGAAACTACTAGGGGTAAAACAGGAATATTCCAAATTAAGTCTGAAAGACTAGATTGGAATTATGAGCATTGAGCATTGAGAGTGAAATTGTCAGGTCTTTAAATTTTGATGATATTATTCATGACTTTGCCACAGTTAAGGCCAGAAACTTACCAGTCTTTGTTTGAAAATATGTATTCAGAGAATTTTTTGTTTGTTATCACAGTTAAAGCAATCTCTGTTTGAATTGGATGCTGTTTTTAATGTATATAGCTTTGATTTTTGTTAGTTGTTAAATTTGGATAAATATACAATTATATTTGTTTGATGATTTTATGAATTGTATGCAATACATAGTACATATATAGGCCCTTCGCTCCTATTAGCCTTAGGCCTCTCACAGCCTTAATCCGGCCCTGGAGGGAGGGAGAGAGAGGGAGGGAGGGAGGGAGGGAGGGGGAGGGAGAGAGAGAGAGAGAGAGAGGGGGGGAGGGAGGGGGAGAGTGAGAGAGAGGGGGAGAGTGAGAGAGAGGGGGAGAGAGAGAGAGGGGGGGGGAGGGAGGGAGAGAGAGGGGGGAGGGAGGGAGGGAGGGAGGGAGGGAGGGAGAGAGAGGGGGGAGGGGGGAGGGAGGGGGAGGAGAGAGGGGGGGAGGGAGGGAGGGAGGGAGGGAGAGAGAGAGAGAGAGAGAGAGAGAGGGAGAGAGAGAGAGAGAGAGGGGAGAGGGAGGAGGGAGAGAGAGTGGTGGGGAGGGAGAGAGAGGGGGGGGAGGGAGAGAGAGGGGGGGAGGGAGAGAGAGGGGGGGAGGGAGAGGGGGGGGGGGGGGGAGAGAGGGGGAGGGAGGAGAGAGAGGGAGGGGAGGGAGGGAGAGAGAGAGAGAGCGGGGGGGAGCAGGTATCGGGTCGGGGCGGGGGGTGGGGGGGGGCGGGGGGCGGTCGGGGGGGAGCGGGTGTCGGGTCTCGGGTCGGGGCGGGGGGGGGGAGCGGATGTCGGGTCGGGGCGGGGGGGGAGCGGGTGTCGGATCTCGGGTCGGGGCGGGAGCGGGTGTCGGGTCGGGGCGGGGGGGGAGCGGGTGTCGGGTCTTGTCGGGGGCGGGGAGCAGGAGCTGGCCGTGGGAGGAGCCTTATTCACGCAGCCCCAGTGAGGCCATTCAGCCAGGGCTAGGGGCTGCGTGCTTCGGGCCCCTCCCACACAGTTCGGTGCCTGGAGCTACTGCACTTGTGTGCCCACTGTAGCGCGCATGTGCAGAGGTCCCGGCACTGTTTTCAGCGCCGGGACCTGACTCCGCCCCCCCCACAGCTCGTGCTGGCTGCGCCGAGGGCCAGAGGACCTGTAAGTAGGTGGAGAATACCGAGGATTTTTTTAGGTGCCGTTTTAGGCGCGAAAAACGGGCGCCCAGCTCGGAGGGGCGCCCGTTTTTTTTCTTGTGGAAACTTGGGCCCATAGATACTAAGCATGCAGATAAACCAGGTAGGAAGCAAACAAGAATAAATAACTTCAAGGAATTGCTTTTATGTAAATGTAAGGAGTGTTAGAAACAAATCATTAGAACTGCAATCCTAGGCTGTGTTGGAGAAATTAAACACTGGGGGTTAAATTGCGGTATCTGTTGGTCCTGGAGGAACATAGGATCCTGGTCAGAGGCCTAGATTCACTGCGCAGTGCATGGGAAGATGCCTTTCAGGTATGTACGGTACGTACAAGCTGCAGTCACGTGGGTCTGGACCATCAATCACTATGCAGTATCATCATTGATAAAAATAGGAGCTCTGTTTGTACGGACTCTCATTATTATCAATGAGAAAAACCCCATAAACACCGAAACACAGTATAATAAATAAATAAAACACCTCAAAAATTTAAAATTAATTGAAATTAAATGTAATTGAATGTTTTAGAAAAAAATTAATATTTTGGGGAATTTTTTTTTTTAAATGTGTTTTAATAGTGTTAAAAATAAACTTACCTTAATGGACAGGAACATAGAAAGGGGTTTTAATGTAAAAATGACTGTTTAAATTTAATTTTTATATGTTTTAACACTCTTACGTTGGTAAAAGAAAGCTATGCGTCTGCTTTTACCAGGCGTAAAAGTTTGAAGGACATTTTCTGGACATGAGTTGGGCAAATAGCCCAATCTCTCCCGTGCAGATGTCTTTCTCACGAGGATGTGGAGAATCTGTCAAGAGAAAGCTTGACAGATCGGAAAAGCTGTTTTTTGGCGCATGTGCATCACACCCCGAAAACCGGCGCACTTCATACAGACCCGGCAAGGCCGGAATTTTCGGCCCATTGTGTATTTCTGCGACATGACTAGACGAAAGTGATGGGACAGAAATTCACCTAAAGGGCTACAGGGGTTTCATAAAGGATAGAGTAGGTCAAAGGGGAATTGGGGTTGATATTTTTATCAGTGAGAATCTAACAGCGAGGGAAAGGTTTGATTTTGACTCATCTGGGTTTAAGTGGACCAAGTTCACAGGCAGGGACTAATTAGCGTTAATTTTTTATAGGCTCCCGGGTCAGACACCTGAACATGATGAGTCAATATGGAAAAAGATTGCAAATGCTTGAATATAAAATGCCACCTTGGTGATGGATGATTTTAATTTTTCTGGCATTCAGTGGCACGATTTTTTACCTGCTGTTGTGGTGGAAAGTGCAGCTGAAAAATTTGTTGAAAATATACAAGACTGTTTCCTGACTCAACATCCCTAGTTAATGAAGTAACTAGGGATAATCATATATTGGATCTAGTGTTTAGTAGTGAACCTGACTTCGTATCGGGCCTCGATACAAGATGTGAAGTTGTATAAGGCTAGATCTCTGGAACAGGCTGCCGTCTTGTGTGGTGGACACGGTCTCACTGAATTCCTTCAAGTGAGATCTGGATTTGTTTGTGGCTGGGGTTGAGATCACCTCTTACAGAAAGTAGGTACTGCAGGGAATTCAGGGCCAGAGCGATCTCCTGGACTAGTTTTGATTGCCGAGATGGGTCGGAGAGGAATTCTCAGATATTATTTTTTTCCCACATTGGCCTGGATATCTGTTTTTTTGCCTCTCCCAGGAGATCACATGGTTTCAGGTGGGGTGTAGTGTCTCTTACAACAGTGACTACACTCCAAAAGTACTTTATTGGTTGTAAAGCACTTTGAGACGTCCGGTGATCGTGAAAGGCGCTATATAAATCCAAGTCTTTCTTTTTTATAAGTTGTGATACACAAGGTATCGCAATTGTGTGGCAGGCTCGATGCACCAGATGGTCTTTACTTGTCCGCCATTGTTCGGATGCTGTTTTAATCAGTTAATATTTATTTAGCCTGTAATAGATTTGGAATAAGACTGCTACTTTCCAGGTGAGTCAGTGGGTTGTAGAATCAGCACCTTATTTGGCTAATAAAATGAAAACGCACCATTACCATCTAACGGGTTCTGATAAAAGCTCATCGACCTAAAACATTGGCTGGAATTTTCCCAAGGGAGTCCAGGTTTCCTGCAGGCCCTGCTGACTTTAACAGTGGGGACTGATTTGAATGCGAGGCCTCGGATTACCCGCCTGCAGCTAGTTAGATTGGGTGGCTGGCTGGCTGCGGGCAGGTAGGCCTCAGATGCAAGAACTCGGTCCGAAGGGATCGTGGGGTCAGCATGGTTGGGGGTCAGTGAGGGTGGGGGATGGGTGGGAGGGCTGGCCGGGGATCGTGAGGGGAGTCAAATGGAGCATCGGCAGGGAGTAGGGAGGGCATAGTGAACGAGGCCAGCCACCAGAAGATTGTGGCCGGCCCAGCATCATCGGTGGGCTGGGGGGTGCGGGGTGGGGGGGGGGGGGGAGGCCTCAGGGTGGGCATTGGAGGCCTCATGAGGGGGTCTCCAATTGCATGGTTTAGGTGAGGTAGTGACCCTGGATACAGGAGGTAGGTATAAAGTCACGTACCTCCTGGATGCAGCAGTCCCCGCTTCACTTTAACAGCTGGGTTTCACTGGCCAAAAACAGAAGCTGCTATTTAAATTGATGTTCTGCCCCTGGGGAGCAGGTTGATCACCTGCACCCCGTCCCGCCTCCGTTAAAACCAGAAGTGGATGCGGGAATCAGGTTGGGAATCCCATTTTTAACAATTGAACTATCCCCAAACTGCAAACCCACCCTTTTTTAAAGGGGAAAATTCCGGCCATTAACTCTATTTCTCTGCACAGGTGCTGCCTGACCTGCTAAGCATTTCCAGCATTTGCTGTTTTTAAGAACATAAGAAATAGCAGGAGTAGGCCATCCGCCTCCTCGAGCCTGCTCCACCATTTAATACGATCATGGCTGATCTGATCATGGACTCAGCTCCACTTCCCATAACCCCTTATTCCCTTATCGTTTAAGAAACTGTCGATTTCTGTCTTAAATTTATTCAATGACCCAGCTTCCACAGCTCTCTGATCCAGCGAATTCCACAGATTTACAACCCTCAGAGAAGAAATTTCTTCTCATCTCTTTTTTAAATGGGCAGCCCCTTATGCTAAGATCGTGTCCTCCAGTTCTAGTCTCCCCCATCAGTGGAAACATCCTCTCTGCATCCACCTTGTCAAGCCCCTTCATAATCTTATACGTCTCGATAAGATCACCTCTCATTCTTCTGAATTCCAAAGAGTAGAGGCAAAATCTACTCAACCTTTCCTCATCAGTCAACCCCCTCATCTCCAGAATCAACCTAGTGAACCTTCTCTGAACTGCCTCCAAAGCAAGTATATCCTTTCATAAATATGGAAACCAAAACTGCACGCAGTATTCCAGGTGTGGCCTCATCAATACCCTGTATAGCTGTAGCAAGACTTCCCTGCTTTTATACTCCATTCCCTTTGCAATAAAGGCAAAGATTCCATTGGCCTTGCTGATCACTTGCTGTACCTACATACTATCCTTTTGTGTTTCATGCACAAGTACCCCCAGGTCCCGCTGTACTGCAGCACTTTGCAATCTTTCTCCATTTAAATAATAACTTGCTCTTTGATTTTTTTCTACCAAAGTGCATGACCTCACACTTTCCAACATTATACTCCATCTGCCAAATTTTTGCCCACTCACTTAGCCTATCTATATCCTTTTGCAGATTTTTTGTGTCCTCCGCGCACATTGCTTTTCCTCCCATCTTTGTATCATCAGCAAACTTGGCTACGTTACACTCGGTCCCTTCCTCCAAGTCGTTAATATAGACTGTAAATAGTTGGGATTCCAGCACCGATCCCTGCGGCACCCCACTAGTAACTGGTTGCCAACCAGAGAATGAACCATTTATCCCGACTCTCTGTTTTCTGTTAGTTAGCCAATCCTCCATCCATGCTAATATATTACCCCCAACCCCGTGAATTTTTTATCTTATGCAGTAACCTTTTACGTGGCACCTTGTCAAATGCCTTCTGGAAGTCCAAATACACCACACCCACTGGTTCCCCTTTATGCACCCTGGTTGTTACATCCTCAAAGAACTCCAGCAAATTTGTCAAACTCGACTTCCCCTTCATAAATCCATGCTGACTCTGCCTGACTGAATTTTGCTTTTCCAAATGTCCTGCTACTGCTTCTTTAATAATGGACTCCAACATTTTCCCAACCACAGATGTTAGGCTAACTGGTCTATAGTTTCCTGCTTTTTGTCTGCCTCCTTTTTTAAATAGGGGCATTGCATTTGCAGTTCCCCAGAATCCAGGGAATTTTGGTAAATTACAACCAATGCATCCACAATCCCTGCCGCTACTTCTCAAGACCCTAGGATGCAAGCCATCAGGTCCAGGGGATTTATCTGCCTTTAGTCCCATTATCTTACTGAGTACCACCTCCTTAGTGATTGTGATTGTGTTAAATTCCTCCCCCACTGTAGCCCCTTGACTATCCACTGTTGGAATATTGTTAGTGTCCTCTTCCATAAAGACTTATACAAAATATTTGTTCTGAGTTTCTGCCATCTCCATGTTCCCCATTACTAATTCCCTGGTCTTGTCCTCTAAGGGACCAACATTTACTTTAGCCACTCTTTTCCTTTTTATGTATCTATAGAAACTCTTGCTATCTGTTTTTATATTTTGTACTAATTTGCTTTCATAGTCTATCTTCCCTTTCTTAATCATTTTTTTTAGTCATTCTTTGCTAGCTTTTAAAAGCTTCCCAGTCTTCTGTCCTACCACTAGTTTTGGCCACTTTGTATGCCCTTGTTTTTAAATTGGATACCGTCCTTTATTTCTTTAGTTAGCCACGGATGGTTATCTTTTCTTTTACACCCTTTCCTCCTCACTGGAATATATTTTTCTTGAGAGTTGTGAAATATCTCCTTAAAAGTACACCACTGTTCATCAACCGTTCTATACTTAAATCTATTTTCCCAGTCCACTTTAGCCAACTCTGCCCTCATTCCTTCATAGTCTCCTTTATTTAAGCTTAGTACGCTGGTTAGAGATCCAACTTTCTCACGGTCCATCTGAATTTGAAATTCAACCATGCTATGATCACTCATTCTGAGGGGATCCTTTACTAGGAGATTGTTTATTAATCCTGTCTCTACACAGGACCAGATCTAAGATAGCTTGCCCCTTGGTTGATTCCGTTACATACTGCTCAAGGAACCCATCCCTTATGCACTCTATGAACTCCTCCTCAAGGCTACCCTGACCAATTTGATTTGTCCAATCAATATGGAGGTTAAAATCACCCATGATTATTGCTGTTCCCTTTTTACAAGCCCCCACTATTTGCTGGTTTATGCTCCGACCAACAGAGTTGCTACTGTTAGGGGGCCTATAGACTACACCCACCAGTGACTTTTTCCCCTTATTATTCCTTATATCCATCCAAACTGTTTCAACACCCTTAGCATTTGAGCCAATATTATTTCTCACTACTGCAGTGATTCCATCCTTCACCAATAGAGCTACCCCACCTCCTTTTCACCCCTGAATATTTAATTCCCAGTCCTGGTCCTGGTCACCTTGCAACCACGTCTCTGTAATGGTTATCAGATCATACTCATTTGTCTCAATTTGTGCCAACAACTCATCTATTTTGTTACAAATGCTACATGCATTTAAACAATTTTATACCTTCTAAAAGTATGGATGTGGCTTATTGGCAATACCTCAGGAACTGTTACTAGCTGCAGGCCCAAATGTAGCTACTTAAGCTTCACAAAAATGCAGCAAAAAAAAATAGAAGCTTAATGTAGGTCTGTCACCTTATCATCCCCACTCCCCATTGTGTGATACCACTTTCTAATGGCTTAAATTACTCATTGACAGAGGGGCCGAAATTCAGTGCAGCCAGAAAGCTGGTAGTGCTAAGGCCTTTGTCCCCCCAATTAGCGCCGCAAAGTTTGTGGCCGCCATTGGATCCAAATTCAGCTTTTTGACCACGAAAGTGTTCCAGTCTTATTAGCCCTTCAAACCTGAAAGTTTGCAATCTTAATTGGGGTGTTATTCCCACGGGAAATTAGGATGATGTGACAGCTGCCATTGCAGTACAGGCGTGAGGGAATGAGCGTATCGGTGCTGCTTTGGAGAGGATAGCCGCGGCTCTGCAAGAGTCGATGGAGCGTCTAAGTGCTGTCATATCTGGTGGCTTTCAGACTGTGGCTGCTCGCATGCAGTCTCAGCTGGATGCCCCCCAAGACCTCAGTGTTGCTTTCGCAGCTGGGTCCACCATGGGCCACGGGGGACCTTCTGGTGTGGTGCCACAGCAGCGACCTGAGCTCCCTCAGATTGGTGGTGGTGGTATTGTGCCACCCCTAGTGAGTTATTCAGTCTCCTCAGGCCAGGATACGGATGATGCGCTCCCTCTGGCTCACAGCATTCCTGGGCCCAGACCTGTCACTCTGCCAGTGCCTCCACACATGGCCTCGCCCAAGCCAAGTCAGACTGAACCCTTCCCAGGAGGGTGTTGACTAGTCTCTAGCCGGCCCCTCCAGGCCCAAAGCTGCTCAAGGGCACCCTAGAAGGACATCTGCAGCTTCCACACAAGGAACACAGCAGCCTTGCCAGACCCATGAGGCAGCCGCAGGGGAGACACTGAGGCGAGGTCGCAGGTTAGGCATGCGTAAGATCATCATAGGCAGTCCCTCGAAGTCGAGGATGGCTCGGTTCCACTCTAAAATTGAGTTCTCAGGTGGCTGAACAGTCCAATGTGGGTCCTGCAGGTGGGGCAGACAGTGGCTGAAGGAAAGGGTGGTTGGGGAGCCTGGTTTGCCGCACGCTCCTTCTGCTGTCTGTGCTTGGTTTCTGTATGCTCTCGGCGACGAGACTTGAGGTGCTCAGCTCCCTTCCGGATGCTCTTCCTCCACTTTGGGCAGTCTTGGGCCAGGGATTCCCAGGTGCTGGTGGGGATATTGCACTTTATCAAGGAGGCTTTGAGGGTGTCCTTGAAACATTTCCTCTGCCCACCTGGGGCTTGCTTGCCTTGTCGAGGCTTCGAGAAGAGCACTTGTTTTGGGAGTCTCATGTCAGGCATGCGGTTGATGTGGCCCGCCCAACGGAGCTGATCGAAGCACTGAGCACACTCAATGCTGGGGATGTTGGCCTGAGTGAGAACTTTGACGTTGGTGCATTTGTCCTCCCAATGGATTTGCAGGATTTTTCATTGGTGGTACTTCTCCAGTGCTTTGAGGTGTCTGCTGGAAATAGTCCACGTCTCTGAGCCATATAGGAGGGCAGGTATCACTACTGCCCTGTAGGCCATAAACTTATTGCCAGATTTGAAGTCCTGGTCTTCAAAAACTCTCTTCCTCAGGTGACCGAAGGCTGCGCTGGCACACTGAAGGCGGTGTTGGATATCGTCATCTATGTCTGCCCTTGCTGACAATAGGCTACCGAGGTATGGAAAATGGTCCACGTTGTCCAAGGCCTCACCGTGGATTTTGATAACCAGGGGGCAGTGCTGGTAGAGAACCTTTGTCTTACGGATGTTTAGTGTAAGGCCCATGCTTTCGTACGCCTTGGTGAAGATACTGACGATGGCTTGGAGTTTGGCCTCCCAGTGTGCGCAGACACAAGCGTCGTCCACGTGCTGTAGTTTCGTGACAGAGGATGGGACGACCTTGGATCTAACCCGGAGCCGGAGGTGGTGTAACAGATTCCCATTTGTTACCGCTCGGAATGCTGAGCTGGGGCGACGTTTCCAGTCTGAGCTCCTGGATTAAGATTTCAGTTTTCTCTGTGAATCTCGGGATCTCTATTTCTCTCCCTCTCTCTCTAGTTTTTTTTTTCCCCCTTTTCTCTTTCTCTATTCCTATTTCTCTATTTCTCTCTCTCCCAATCAAATTTTTTCATTCTGTTTCTCATTCCCTTTCCTCACTTCTCTCTTTCTCCTTTCTTTTTTGCTCCCTTCTCTCTCTCTCTCTCTCTCTCGCTCTCTCTCCCCCTTTCTCTTTCCCTCTCTCCTCCCTCCCTCTCTCTCTCTCTTCCCTTGAATGCCGATTCTGTGCTGAACATCCTCAGGTACCTTCTTGTCTCTCTCCGCTTCCATGGCTCCGAAATCTCTCCCACTCTGCACCGTCTCTAAAAGCTGGCGGGGGCACCGTCAGCTAAAGGGCCGGCTTCTTCACGCTGAAAATGGGTCCGGGGCAGAGCGGCAGCGGTGCGCACTTTTAGCGCGTCACTACTGCCGTAAGCCCCACACCGCCACAAGAGTCAGCGGTGGCCCACACCGTTGCAAAACTTCCCGGGCCAAATCTATGTCGGGGCGGCCAGTTGAGCCCAAAGTGGCGGCCATTCAATTTTGACGAATGGCCACCGCAAATGGGCAGTAACGGTCCTTCCCAGGACCATGAATTTCGGGGCCAGAGTGTTTTGTACATTGAGCTAAAGGGCTAATTTTCCAGTCCCATTGTGGAGCAGTCGGAAGCTAGCATAATCATAGTCAAAAGTACACCCAGCTGACTTCCTACAATATTCTGGAGGCAGTTTATTTTAATAATTATATCCACCCATGGCCTTGTGCAGGGAGTTAGTCTAATGGGGGAAGGGAATATTACACTTTGGCTGTAATTTAAAGGGATGTGGCCACTTAATGGTAAGTAGCTGTATGGGAGAAAAATACTTACACACTTTAGAAAGATTCATAATATTTTGAACCTATTGGTAGCCTTCGATAATGCTGAACTGGTTGTGGGTGGTGGAAGGTTGCAGTGCTGCAGAACCTAATCTTTATTTGTGGCTGGCGAAGTGATCTTCATGCTGCATAAGGGAGCTGCAAGGAAGATTCCCTGTCATTCCCAGGCATCCTCCCCAGAGGACAGCAGTGCACCACACATGGCAAGAGATGGCAACTGGGTTCAACAGTGCACAGTACCAGCAAGACCTGTGAACAGAACTGAACCAAGGCATCACAGACTGCAAGCTATTACAAGCGAAGGGTGATGACAGCTGAAAAACAATATGCTGCCTACGAACGGTAGTTTTGTGATTCAGAAACTATGGCTGTGATTTTTCCTACCGGGTCGGGAGCAAGGCAGGCGACTTTGGGTGCGCAATGGAACCCCGCTCCCTTCTTCATCCACCTCTGTCCATGTGATTTTACGATGATGAAGCTTGTTAAGCCCGCCCTGCGAGGTTCCCAGCCAATTAAAAGGAAGCGGGTCTAATGATGTCATTTGATGACGCGTCAACAGCCGGTTTCCTTAAAGGGACCATGCCCACATACATTTTGACAGTTGTGCAGTCAGTGTTCTACAGCATTGAGGTGCTGCAAACACTGCACAAAGGTGAACGGCTCTCACATAACTCCCTCCTGATGCTTATGGAGTGGGTCAGAGCAAGCAGGCAGATTCACTTCCCTGCCCATAGGCGGAAGAGACCTCCCCAGGACACCAACAAAGCCTGGTTGCACATTGCACAGGAGGGCACAAGCAGGGATGTCATCTGTAGGATCTGCCTGCAATGGTGCAAACCTTTCAATGACCTCAGTAGATCACTAAATGTTACTGCAAAGCCATACACAACCTCATCCTGCAGTGCCACTCTGCCTTCTCTACCCTACTCCTGCACTTCATTACTCACACCAACTTACCTTGCACCTCCACCCATCCCTCTCTCTCTATCTATATTATCAGTTCCCCATTTCACTAGCCACTCCTCACACTCACCCTCGTCCTTGTCCAATCATACCAACTAACAACACACAAGGCTAGGCACTTGGGTCTTTTAGCCAATGTTCATGTAGAATTTCTCCTAATGTGTTGTCAAACATTGAAATCTTTATTTTGAACACGTTTCATTCTTGGACAGATTTGCGTGCACCTTTGGAAATGGCTTAATGAGTTGTAGTGAATGGTGAGACATAATGGTACCTCCTGCAATGGTGTTGAGAGTGAAAGGAATGGCTTGGGCATTGTAGGGATGCTTTATGGTGCTGGTGTGGGGTGGTGCCAACCTGGTGCATCATTTGGGAGCCAGGGTGTACAACGTCAAGTGAAGTAAATCTGGCCATTGTGAGCCCATCCCTGGCATCCCAGGCAGCAATGCGGTCGGGTGCTGATGCCCTGTGTAACATCAGGTGATTGCGGAGAAGGTTGGTGTTGTTGTTGGTGCTGCTGTTGTGCCTGGTGATTTTGGTGTAGGGGCTGATCATGGTGGGATTCTGAGGACCAAGGTGAGATTTGTTCAAGGGCAGCGATGCTGATGGAATAGATGGCAGCTGAAGTTGAGATGGCAGAAGCAATTTGTCAATGGTGAGAGGTTTATCCAAGGAGGTGATAGTGAATAGAGAGTTCACTGCAAAACCTCCCTAAAACTGAAAAATTCCAAATCCTGAAGGCTCCAGCTTCTTTGATTGGAAATTGAACAGCTGTGAAATGGTAGCTTTTATACCACTTCTGCAGCTGTCAGCTAGTCAAAACAATCCAGAGTTGTTAAGAACCCGACACACTTACCTGACATGATGCCCGAAGGATGGGAACCTTATAGTAAACTTGGACAAATCCTTTGGACCTGGTAAAATGCTGCTTAAATAGCTTTAAGTAGCTTCTTAATTAGCACAATTGCCTGACACGTCACTTAGTGCCGGGTCTGCAATCCGCAGGCAGAGCTGGCACTGTGGAAATTCACAAGTAGGCGGATTCAGAGTGGACTTCTGCCCTGCTGTCAATCACAGCCATTTTGACAGCAGGCCCCGCTGCAAACTCTCACTCGCAGCACCGGTATGATTCCGGCCTATATGTTGCTTTTATCCATCCTTTTAAGGATGATACATAAACTCTGGTACTTTTGAGGCACCAGAATACATGCAACCAAAATGGGTAAATATGGCATATTTTCCTCAGCTGAACATTTAGCAATGTTGGATGTCAAGGATACCTATGGGTCTTTGGCATCCATCATTGCTAGAGCATGGGGGTGAATTTAAAAATTGGCACTGGTTTCAACAATGCAATTTTTTGAGTGAAATCAATTGCATTGCTGCAAATGACATGAGAAATTGAATGAGTTTTTCAATAAATGTTCTTCTTCCCAGAGCCCTATGGGACTACAAATTCTGTGGCAATATGCATATCACTCCCTCACCTCCACATCAGGGGACCAAAAAGAGGCAGGACCCTGGATAATTTGGGTTTCCACCAGCAATCCGCTGCCACACCACCCTCAAAAATGTCAAGTGTCTAAAGATTTAAAGAGCATTGGCAGGCTGATATAAATAATGCAAAAGCTATGCTCTGTGTTTTATATTCCATCCCTGAAAGGATGAGTAAAACCACAGAGTATGGTTTCTGAATTACTAAACTGCTGTCAGCAGACAGCAAATAGCTCATCACGTTTCTTCATCTTTATGTCGTAATTAATTTTTCAATGTTCATTGTTACTGCACAATGCATTTTTTTTTGAAACAAGAATACACATAGAATATTTTTTCGCTGAATTTTTAAGAGAAGTAGAACGACAACTACAAGAAAGGCCATTCAACAAATATATATATTTTTTAAATGTTAAAATGAACTTGAAACATTTTGGATATTGGTGATGGGGATGTTGTTGAAGTTGTAACACCCTCCACTTTTGTTGCTCAGATAATGAAAAATGTACACACTGAAATAAGTTCATGTAGTTCCAATAACCATGGAATTCCAGGTTACTTGCTTCTGCACTACTGTTATGCATGCCCTCTATAAATGAGGGGAGGTACAATTCAAGTTGAACAAGATGATATCCATTGTGACTGTGGTACGTTATCCCTCCTTTTCCTCGGTGCAGCATTTGACATGGTTAAGCCTGTCACCTTCCTCTATTGCCTTTCCTTCACTATCTAGCTCTGTGGGACTATCCATGCCTGCTTTCACTCCTATATGTCTGAACACAGCTAATGCATTTCCAATAGCGGTTTCTCTTCACCTCCCATTACCTCCGCAACCCCCTAAGGATCTATCCTTGGCTGCCTACTCTTTCTTATCTACTAGGTGCCCCGTGCTGACATCATCCATAACACAGGGTTAGCTTCCATACATAGTGTGCTGATGCCCAGCTCTACCTTTTCACCACTTCTCTCAACCCCACAACCAGCTCCATGCTGTCAGACTGCCTGATGATTCACAACTTCCTTCAATTGTTTTTGGCCCCTACCACAAACTTTACTTCCTTATTGCTGAGCACATCTCCTTTCTAGCCATTTCTCGGGATGGACTAGAACAAGCAAAATCTTGGCATCCTGTTCGAACCCGAGCTAAGCTTCAAACTTGACATCCCATCTATCGCCAAAACGACTTACTTTCCTCTTTACAACATTGCCTGCCTCTGATGCTACCTCAATTTATCCACTACTAAAACCCTAATCTATGCTTTGGTCATCTCTGGGTTTATTTTCTATCATGTCCCTCTCTCCCTCACAGGTTAAGTCCCACTCGTCCATCATCCCTGTCTTTGCTCATCTACATTGGGTCCCTGAGCCCCAAAACATTCAATTTAAAATACTCATCTTCATCCTCAAACCCCTCCATGATCTTGTCTCACCCTTTCTCTGCAACATTCTCCAGCCTTATATCCCCTCCACCCCTGATCTTTGTGTATGCCCCTCCTCCTTTTTCCCCAGCTACCCTCTGAAACTCCCTCACTAAAACCCTTAGCATCTCCTCTTCTCTCTCTACCTTCTTTAAACCCATATTTTTCAACCAAGCTTTTGATCATCTAATCTCTCTTCTCCATTGCTAAGTGTCAATTTCCTTACCTATTCCGAATTATTTTTCTCCCTTCTTTGTGAAATACCTTGATGTTTCCTGTGTTTTCTGGCCCATCTTCTATACATCAGAAACGACTGAAACTGCCTCCAACTCTTAAGCTCTAAGTGAACTGAAACAACAGGCAACTGTGATTGAGAGGTACATGCACTACTGGTATCCTGTCATTCTGTTTACTTTTATTTAATTTACAGCAATGTGGTAACAGAACCTGTTTGAGGTTATAATGGCCCAGGCTACAAAATTGCAGCTCACACACAAACACATCTGTTTTCACCTGTAATTTGCATCTGAGCAGAGTAACATCTAAACCATGATTAATTTAATTTCTGGTACAAAGAATAAAATGTTTCCAGTTAACCTGCTGAGAACTGCATTATTACTCTAGTCCACCTAACATGAGATAAATATTTCCCTCGTTCCCCAAGATATTTTAGACTTAATTTTGGTTATAGTCTGTAATAAGCAAGTGGTTTTCTTAGCGAAAGATAAAAGCTGATCTAAAACCGGTTTTAAACTAATAACCTTATGTGTGTTGAGTTCATCCATCATCATTTTAGCTCAGTATTTGAAGTCAGGCTTGTGGACCCACTCCATTTCCACAGGTGGAAAGCTTCAGTAAACACTTGTAGCAGGTGGAAATATAGAGTCCGCATTAGATGCAGATCTTCAGAATACGCACACATTGACTATTTAAAAAAAATGTTACATTGCAAACTGACAGCAGCAGGCAGGATCTAAGTCATAGCTGTAACAAATGATGATTGTCAAAAATGGAGAAAGTTCGAACATAAACGCAAAGAAGCAAATGTCACCTGTAACTAGATAGAATGTAAAATTAAAAATGTAATGTTCTCTTCAGATAATTCTGAAATGCCATGAAGTGCAGCTAGTTATAGCAATAAAATAGACAAAATCTGCATTTCATTACTCTTCTACTGCTTATACATTCTATGTCAGCGTTATATAATGTTGTGGGACCTTGCTGTGTGCAAATTGGTTGCCGCGTTTCTACATTACAATAGTGACTTCACTTCAAAAGTATTTCATTGGCTGTAAAACACTTTGGGACGTCCTGAGCTTGTGAAAGGCGCTATATCAATGTAAGTTCTTACTTTATTTTTGCGTAGATATGGAAGGTCTTACCAAGGCCATTCCAACTTCAATTTATTATACTTGGCGAACAGTTTCCACACCGAGTATTTTTTCAGCTGTTGTTGATATGATATAGGATTTCATGCCACATCATCTATTTGACTCAGAGTTGGCTGCTACCACAGCAATTTATTGATTTATGCTTTTTAACAAAATATTTTAAAAGTCAGTGTTCATTTCCTCTCCAAGCATCTAATAGCATCAAAAGGTACATTATATGGGAATGTCGGCTCCAACCAGTTATGTTACCTTACAAGTATTTTTTTTATTTTGATGAGTGCGAAAAGCTCACAAATATGTTTCCTCGCAGAATTTCAAAAAGTCTTCAAATTGCTTCAAAGGCAGTAAGTATTTATTGCCTTTGTTTTTAATACAGTCATATTAAAGTTATGACCATAACATTTCTTAGAATTTCTACCTCCAAACAACCCACCCCTAAAAAAAACCCCATTGTTCTGTTGTATTATCATGCCACACAAAATGGAATTCTTAGCGCTGTTACAGAACCTTTCAAGCTTCTAGCAACCATGCAAAACTACCACATAATCGACAACTCATTACAGGAGAATGCAGTAGCTGGAAATCTTGTCTTGATTACAGATTTTCCTCTAGGTTCCTTTTCTAATTTAAATTATTACAATTTGTGTATTTATTAAACAGCAACACTATACAGAACACTCAGCCTTAAAGCGCCAGACTTGCCACAAAAACAGTTAAGTATTTTTAGCTGGAATGAGGGATGACTACCCATAGGAACAGAATATTTTCCAGGTGTAGTGCCAAACTCCTCTCCCTCTACACTGATGATGCTCAAAAAAGTATTTCTTATTGCATGTAACTATCACTTTCATTTCTAACACCAGACAAAGCATTTAATGCCCATCCCTATTTGCCCTTGAGAAGGTGGAGATGAACCACCTTCTTGAACTGCTGCAGCCCATGTGGTGAAGGTATTCCCATTACAATCAAATTACAAATAAATACATTATCGACTTGTCATTAGATTAGCTAACAGAACCCTACAATAGCCAATTCAGTCGACAAACTGAAGAGACTGGGTCCAAACATATCAAGCATCAAAGTTAGGTTTGACTAGTGCAGAAATCTCCATTGTATTTGTCTTCATGAGTTCCTTAAGTATGTATTATGGAGCCTTAGAAGCAGATGTAAAGCTTAAATTCATGTTGCCATGAATATGCATATTCACAGGTATTTGAATTTAGGATTTACCTATCAATGAGGCAACATCAATAAGAATAGCCCTCTTTAAACCTGCAGGACAAACCAACAAAGAAGATATGGGGGCCGAACTTGGTGAAGGCCGAGTCTGGCCCTAGTGCCGCCCAAAAGGCCGCCGAGAGACCGGATGGCACTTTGGGCAGGAAATTGATGAAAAATAATTTAAAAGTTGGGCCGGCGGCAAATGAGCGATGTACGCCGTCAAACTGAGCGGGAGCTCCCAATCTTGGCGGCAAAGACTTTTGTCGCCGAAGCGCCGCCGAGGATGGAGTCTGGCCCACAGAGGGTCGAAAACATTAAAATAAAAATGATTGGAAAAAAAAATTATCCGGAAGACCTTCAGGGAAACCCATTAAGGTAAGTCGCTGTGGAAAAAAATGTATTATAAAGTTCACTAATCTTTTTTTTCCACTTTAAAAAAAAACTTACCCTGGGCGTTAGACCAGCCTCCTCACGGCGGTCTTCCCCCTGCTGGCGCTGACTCCCGCCCGCACCAATCTGGCATCTCGACGGGCAGGAGGTCACTGATGTCAGCGGGCAGTTTCCGGCGGTTCTCCCCTACCGCCCAAGTGCAAACTAGCACTGGGCGCAACCTGGAGAGGAATGTCAGCAGATCTCGGCGGCAGTCGACGATAAGGCCATCAATTTCAGCACCATGGAACTTTCAGGTTCCAGCATCCGCACTGTTTTGCTTTTAAATAAGATATGGAGCTGCAAATAGGACTGAGTTGCCTGGAATAAAATGGCAGCACTCAAGAGGCACAATCTGCAAATATGCTGATGATACCAAAATCTGTGCGAGTTTGATGACTGTAGATGACGCTCGCCTGCTTCAGACAGATCTTAATGTGTTGGGAGATTGGGCTCATGAGTTGAAAATGGTGTATAACGTAGATCCCAAAGATGTTTTATAAATACTAAAAGAGCAAGAGGATAACTAAAGAAAGAGTAGGGCCGATTAGAGACCAAAAAGGAAACCTGTGTGTGGAAGCGGAAGACGTGGGTATGGTTCTTAATGAATACTTTGCATCTGTCTTCACAAAAAGAGGGGCAATGCAGACATTGTTGTTAAGGAGGAGGAGTGTGAAATATTAGATGAGATTAAATATTGGGAAGACCAAAGCCACTGTTATTGGTTCCGGTCACAAACTCCATTCCCTAGCCACTGACTCCATTCCTCTCCCTAACATTTGTTTGAGCCTGAACCAGAATGGTCGCAAACTTGGTGTGATATCTGACCCTGAAATGAGCTTCCGACCACATATCCGTGGCATAATTAAGACCGCCTATTTCCACCTCCGTAACCCTTGCCTCAGCTCATCCGCTGCTGAAATCTTCATCCACACATTTGTTACCTCTCGACTTGACTATTCCAACATTCCCCTGGCTGGCCTCCCACGTTCTACCCTATGTAAACTTGAGGTTATCCAAAACTTGGCTGCCCGTGTCCTAACTCGCACCAAGTCCCGTTCACCCATTACCCCTGTGCTCACTGACCTACACTGGCTCTCAGTTAAGCAATGCCTGGATTTCAATATTCTCATCCTGGTCTTTAAATCCCTCCAAGGCCTTGCCCCTCCCTATCTCTGTAATCTCCATCAGCCCCACATCCGCGCTCCCCCGCCCCCCCCCCCCCCCGTCGAGATATTTGCGCTCTTCTAATTCTGCCCTCTTCAGCATCCCTGATTTATAATTGCTCAGCCATTGGTGGCCGTGCCTTCTGTTGTTGCCTGGGCCCCAAGCTCTGGAATTCCCTCCCATAACCTCGCCGCCTCTCTACCTCTCTTTTCTTTTTTAAGACGCTCCTCAAACCTACCTCTTTGACCAAGCTTTTGGTCATCTGCCCTAATTTCTCCCTATATGGCTCGGTGTCAAATTTTTTTCAGTGAAGGGCCTTGGGACGATTTACTACATTAAAGGCATTATATATTAATACAAGTTGTTGTATTTGTAAACATAGTGAGGAAGAATTATGGGGTTTAGCATCTTTGAAAGCAGATAAATCACCAGACCTGCATAAAATGTATCCCAGAATATAAGAAAAGCAAGGGAGGAAATAGCAGAGGCTCTGACCATCATTTTACAATCCTCTCTGGCTACAGGTATAGTGCCGGAGAACTGGAGGACTGCTAACGTTGCACCATTGTTTAAAAAGGGAGAAAGGGATAGATGGAGTAATTATAGGCCAGTCAGCCTAACCTCGGTGGTGGCAAATTATTGGAAAAAATGCTGAGGGACAGTCGTAATCATCATTTAGAAAGGCATGAATTAATCAAGCACTATGAGCATGGATTTGTTCAGGGAGGGTCATGTCTAACTAACTTGATTGAATATTTTGAGTAGGTAGCAAGGAGGGTAGCGCATTTGATGTAGCCTACATGGATTTTAGCAAGGCTTTTGACAAGGTCCCATATGGAAGACTGGTCAGAAAAGTAAAAGCCCATGGGATCCATGGAAAAGTTGTAAGTTGGATCCAAAACCGGCTCAGAGGCAGGAAGCAAAGGGTAATGGTCGACGAGTGCTTTTGTGACTGGAAGGCTGTTTCCAATGGGGTTCCACAGGGCTCAGTACTAGGTCCTTGCTCTTTGTGTTATATATTAATGATTCAGACTTCAATGATTAAGAAGTTTGCAGATGATACAAAATTTAGATTTGTGGTTAATAAGTGAAGATGAAAGCTGTAGATTGCAGGATGATATCAATGGACTGGTCAGGTGGCACAGTGGCAAATGGAATTCAATCTGGCGAAATGTGAGATAATGCATTTTGGGAGGGCTAACAAGGCAAGGGAATACACATTAAATGGTAGGATACTGAGAAGTGCAGAGGAACAGAGAGATCTTGGAGTAAAAGTTCGCAGATCCCTGAAGGTAGCAGGACAGATAAATAAGGTGGTTAAGAAAGCACACAGCATACTTGCCTTTATTAGCCAAGGCATAGATTATAAGAGCAGAGGGGTTATCCTTGAACTTTATAAAACACTAGTTCAGCCACGACGAGAGTACTGTGTCCCGTTCTGATCGCCACATTACAGGAAGTATGTGATTGCAGTAGAGAGGGTCAGAGGAGATTTATGAGGATGTTGCCAGGACTGGAGACTTTTAGCTATGATGATAGGTTGGATAGGCTGGGGTTTTCTTTGGAACGGAGGAGGCTGAGGGGAGACTTGATTGATATTTATAAAATTAAAAGGGGCCTCGATAGAATGGATAGGTAGGACCTATTTCCCTGAGCAGAAGGGTCAATAACCAGGGTGCATAGATTTAAAGTAGTTAGTCGAAGGATTAGAGGGGAGTTGAGGAGATATGGAGCAATACAAGAGTCATGACGACAACAACTTGCATTTATATAGCACCTTTGACATAGTAAAACATCCTTCACTTCACAAGTGCATTATAACACAAAATTTGACACCAAGCCATATAAGGTGATATTGGGGCAGATGGTCAAAAACTTCATCAAAGAGGTAGGTTATAATGAGCATCTTAAATGAGGAAAGAGAGATAATGAGGCAAAGAGGTTTCGGGAGGGAATTCCAGAGCTTAGGGATTTGGCATCTGAAGGCACGGCCGCAAATGATGGAGCGATTAAAATCAGGGATGCACAAGAAACCAGAATTGGAGGAGCGCAGATATCTTGGGGTTGTAGGGCTGGGGAGGTTAGAGAGATAGGGAGGGGGAGGCCATGGAGGGATTTGAAAACAAGGCTGAGAATTTTATATCGAGGACAATGGCGTGTGGAGTTAGGGGACACGTAACAGAATGGATTGAAAGATGACTATAAAACAGAGAGTAGGATTGAGGGAAGCTTCTCAAACAGGTAACAAGTAGGAAGTGGTGTCCTGCAGGAATCTAAATTGTGACCACTGCTGTTTGCCACAAACACAAGTGATTTGGACTTAGAAATTAGAGGTAGATTGTTGAAATGTGCAGATAATACCAAATGGGGGGGGGTGCGGTGTAGCTAATAATGGAGTTTTGCACCAAAATACAGGAAGACATAAATAAGCTTGCAGAATGAGTGGATAAATAGCAAATGAAATTCAATACAGTGAAGTTTGAGGTACAGATACCTAAATCACTTGAAGTAGCAACACGATGAGGCCATAATGAGTGCAAACAAAGGTAAACTATCCCTCTTTGTCCTTCTGGACCTGTCTACAGCCTTCGACACAGTTGACCACTCCATCCTCCTCCAACATCTCTCCACCAACGTCCAGCTCGGTGGGACTGCACTCACCTGGGTCCACTCTTATCTATCTAATCGTAGTCAGAAAATCTTCAGCAATGGCTTCTCTTCCCACTCCCGCATCGTTACCTCTGGTGTCTCCCAAGGATCTGTCCTTGGTCCCCTCTTATTTCTCATCTATATGCTGCCTTTGACGATATCATCCGAAAACACGGAGTCAGTTTCCACATGTACGCTGACGACATCCAGCTCTACCTCTCAACCACTTCTGTCGACCCCTGCTTGGTACCTAAATTGTCAGATTGCATGTCCAACGTCCAGTACTGGATGAGCAGAAATTTTCTTCAATTAAATATTGGGAAGACCAAAGCCATTATCTTTGGTCCCTGCCACAAACTGCGTTCCCTAACCATTGACTCCATCCCTCTCCCTAGCATCAATCTGAGGGTGAACAAGACTGTTTGCAACCTAGGTGTCATATTTGACCCTGAAATGAGTTTCCAGCCACATATCCGCAGTATAACTAAAACCGTCTTTTCCACCTCCGTAACATTGCCCGCCTCTGCTCTTCTGCTGCTGAAACCCTCTGTCATGCCTTTGTTACCTCTAGACTTGACTACTCCAACTCATTCCTGGCCTGCCTTCCACATTCCACACTACATAAGCTTGAAGTCATCCAAAACTCAGCAGCCAGTGTACTAACCTGCACGAAGTCAAGATCATCCATCACCCCTGTGCTTTCTGACCTAAATTGGCTCCCAGTCAAACAATGCCTCGATTTCAAAATTCTCATCCTTGTTTACAAATCGCTCCATGGACTTGCCCCTCCCTATCTCTGTAATCTTTTTCAGCCTCACGATCCCACAAGATGTCTGCGCTCATCAAATTCTGGCCTCTTGAACATCCCTCATTATAACTGCTCAACCTTCGGTGGATGCGTCTTCAGCTGCCTGGGCCTTAAGCTCTGGAACTGCCTCCCTAAACCTCTACCCCTCTCTACCTCTCTTTCCTCCTTTAAGACGCTCGTTAAAACCTACCTCTTTAAACAAGCTTTTGATCATCTGCCTTAATTTCTTCTGTGGCTCGGTGTCAAATTTATCTGCCTGTCTGCAACACTGTTGTGAAGCACCTTGGGACGGTTTACTACGTTAAAGACGCCATACAAATAAAAGTTATTATTAACAAAGTACTGGGGTGCATTTCTCGAGAAAAAAATACAAAAGCTGCGACGTAATGTTAAATTTATATAAAAAAAAGATTGAACAACAACTTCTAATGACATATTGACTTCGTAAAACTTTCCAATGCACTTCACGGGAGCATTATAAAACAGAATTTGACACCGAGCTACACAAGGAGAAATTAGGGCAGATGACCAAAGATTTTGAGGAGCGTCTTAAAGGAGGAAAGAGAGATGGTGAGGTATAGAAAGGGAATTCCAGAGCTTAGGCACTGCCACCAATGGTTGAGCGATTAAAATCAGGGATGCTCAAGCGGCCAGAATTAGTGGAGCGCAGATATCTCAGGGCATGGTGGAGCTGGAAGAGATTACAGAGATAAGCAGGACTGAGGCCATGGAGGAATTTAAAAACAAAGATGCAATTTTTTTTTTTAAACGAGGTGTTGTTTAACCGGGAGCCAATGTAGGTCAGCGACCACAGGTATCATGGGTGAACAGGACTTGGTTCGAGTTAGGACAAGGGCAACTGAGTTTTCGATGACTTCCACTTAATGTAGGGAGACTAGCCAGGAGTACGGTGGAATAGTCAAGTGTGGAGGTAACAACGGCATGGATGAGGGTTTCAGCAGCAGATCAGCTGAGGTAGGGGCAAAGTCGGGCAATGTTGTAGAGATGGAAATAGACGGTCTTTGTTATGGTGCGGAAATGTGGTCGGAAGCTCAGCTCAGGATCAAATATCACAACAAATTTGAGAACATTCTGGTTCAGGCTCAGACAGATGCTAGGGAGAGGGACGGAGTCTGTGGCTAAGGATTGGAGTTTGTGGCGGGGACCGATGACAATGGCTTCAGTCTTCTTAAAAACATAAGAACAGAAGAAATAGGAGCAGGAGTAGGCCATACGGCCCCTCAAGTCTGCGCCGCCATCTAATACGATCATAGCTGATCTAATCATGGACTCAGGTCCACTTCCCTGCCCGTTCCCCACAACCCCTTATTGGTTAAGAAACTGTCTATCTCTGTCTTAAATTTATTCAATGACCCAGCTTCCACAGCTCTCTGAGGCAGCGAACTCCACAGATTTACAACCCTCAGAGAAGAAATTCCTCCTCATCTCAATTTTAAGGCCCCTTATTCTAAGATTATGCGCCCAAGTTCTAGTCTCCCCCATCAGTGGAAACATCCTCTCTGCATCCACCTTCTCAAGCCCCCTCATAATCTTATAAGTATTGATAAGATCACCTCTCATGCTTCTGAATTCCAATGAGTAGAGGCCCAACCTCCTCAACCTTTCCTCATGTCAACCCCCTCATCTCCAGAATCAACCTAGTGAACCTTCTCTGAATTGCCTCCAAAGCAAGGTTATCCTTTCTTAAATATAGAAACCAAAACTGCACGCAGTATTCCAGGTGTGGCCTCACCAAAACGCTGTATAACTGTAGCAAGACTTCCCTGCTTTTATACTCTATCCCCTTTGCAATAAAGGCCAAGATTCCATTTGTTTTCCTGATCACTTGCTGTACCTGCATACTAACTTTTTGTGTTTCATGCACCAGGACTCCCAGGTCCCGCTGTACTGCAGCACTTTGCAATTTTTTTCCATTTAAATAATAACTTGCCCTTTGATTTTTTTCTGCCAAAGTGCATTTAATCTCACACTTTACAACATTATATGCCATCTGCCAAATTTTTGCCCACTCACTTAGCCTGTCTATGTGCTTTTGCAGATTTTTTGTGTCCTCCTCACACATTGCTTTTCCTCCCATCTTTGTATCGTCAGCAAACTTGGCTACGTTATACTCGGTCCCTTCTTCCAAGTCATTAATATAGATTGTAAATAGTTGGGGTCCCAGCACTGATCCCTGCGGCACCCCACTGGTTACTGATTGCCAACCCGAGAATGAACCATTTATTGCGACTCTCTGTTTCCAGTTAGTTAGCCAATCCTCTATCCATGCTAATATATTACCCCCAACCCCGTAACCTTTTATGTGGCACTTTGTCAAATGCCTTCTGGAAGTCCAAATACACCACATCCACTGGTTCCCCTTTATCCACCCTGCCTAATAAATTCTCAAATTTTAAAATCCCCACCAGACTTTCACTTGAAAATTGACAGACTTCCCCAAAAATCTCTGATTTTGACAGTCTTGAGAGACTTGGTTATGTACGCCTGTTTCAGTTGTACATCGAGATGGTCCATACTGATGATCCATGTCTCATGTGGTCTGTAGGGCACAGACCTTTCATCTGCTTCCCATTGACAACCATAAACAGGTAAAGCACACAAGTAATAATACTTTAGTTGATGTATTTCTGATGTCTATATAATGGACACCCACCAAATTTCCCTTCTCCTTGGAATTGTCAATCTGTCTAGTCTCTTCCTGGCGTCTCAGATCTCAGTCACATTCAGGGGGCGTTTAGCACAAACTCAACCTAATTCAATCTATCTGAACTAAATTTGCCCCTCCTTCTCCCAGTTGAATTATAAAATGTTTAAAACAGTTCATTTTAATGAAAATATTTTGCTTAAATTATACAGTCCTCTTGCACTTTAGTTTAAATATGTTATTCATTTGCATTTTATTTTAAATGAAAATTGAAAAATATTTTGAAAAATATTAAATTAAATCAAGGTTGAAACAGATTCATGTTGCAATCCTTTAAGGAAAACTTTCAACATTTCTAAAATAAGGTAGCACTGCACAAAATACTGAAATAATGGAAGAGGTCAGTTTTCAGTTCTTTATTTCTACAAGTTTAGCTTACAAAATGGTGTATTCTTTTGTCCTGACTGTCAAATCAGTGGGGATTCGGATTAGTATTAGCTGGATCATGAGGCTGAACAGAGATAAGATTAGCAAAGTGGGTGGGAATAAATCTGAAGCGTGACATGTTATGCAAATAAATTGTTTATGCACTTAAATGTATAATTATGCTGCAGGTACAAATTAAATCACAGGAGGCAAATCAAACTTCAGTCATAGCAATTAAGGGAACGAATATTCGAGCAAAATGCCATACAATTATAAATGTTAGGGGGAGATGCTTCTACCCTTACAGTTAACTCATGTACATTAACATGTTTTATTTTCAAACTACTGCTCAGAAAATGTGATGTAAAATCTCCCTACCAGTGATGACCGTGCCCAATTTGTAATAAAAGTGTACATGTAACATTTAAGTTTATCTGGCAATTCAATAGAATACCATACTTCTTTACGTGAAAATACATACTACATTTTATGCTCAGGCAGAGTAGCAAAGCTCTTATGTGCTAAACCATGAAGAATTTAGGTCATAAAGTCATGCTTATCATTTCCTCAAATGGCACCCAGCCAATCTCTGCTATTGCACTGAGGGTGAAACAAAAGTCACCCGTAGTTGCTTGTATGCATTTGCTAGCAGTTTATTATTAAGAGAAGCTTTGGTATAGAATGAAGAGCAAGTCAACTGCCCTGTTGTTTAGGGAAGCCTATAGAACGAGAGGAATAAAACTGACAAAAGTGAGTGTTTATTTTTGAAAATGGCTATTTTCTTCACACCCACCATCAATCCAGCTCCATATTGCAAGTTGCACTTTGTATAGTCAGGTATATCCCCAAACTAAATTTTTAATAGAAAAGCACCTTATCCAATTAGCAAAACATGCCTACTGCAGATAAGAGTCTAAGGGGCTGAAATTCAGGCCTGCCAGAATCGTGGTGCACTTACCGGCCCTAAAATTCACGGTCCCGGGAAGGACCGTTATTTGCCCGTTTGTGGCGGCCATTCCTCAAAATCGAATGGCCGCCACTTTAGGCTCAACTGGCTGCCCCGACATAGATTTTGCCCGGGAGGTCTTGCAGCGGTGTGGGCCACCGCCGACTCTCGTGGCAGTTTAAGACTTGCGGCAGTAGTGACACGCTAAACGTGCGCATGACTGCCACTCCGTCTCCAGACCCATTTTCAACATGAAAAAGCCGGCCCTTTAGCTGACGCCCAGTCAGCTTTTAGGGCCGGTGCAGAGTGGCAGAGATCTTAGAGCCATGGGAGCGGAGAGAGACAAGAAGGTAAGATCTAAACCTGAGGATGTTCAGCACAGAATCCGCACTCAAGGGGAGAGAGAGAGAGAGCGCGAGAGAGGGAGCAAGAGAGAGGGGGAGGGAGGGGGAGAGGGTAAGAGAGAGAGAGAGAGAGAGAGAGAGAGAGAGAGAGAGAGAGAGAGAGAGAGAGGGGGAGAGAGAGAGAAAGAAAGAAAGAAAGAAAGGAGAGAGAGAGAGAAAGAGAGAGAGAGAGAGAGAGAGAAAGAGAGAGAATGAGAGAGTGAGTGAGAGAGGGAGAGGGAAAGAGAAAGAAAGAAAGAGAGAGGGTGAGAGAGGAAGAGAGGGGGGGGGGGAAGGGAGCAAAAGAGAAAGGAGAAAGAGAGAAGTGAGGAAAGGGAATGAGAAACAGAATGAGAACATTTGATTGGGAGAGAGAGAAATAGAGAAATAGGAATAGAGAAAGAGAAAAGGAGGAAAAAAAATGAGAGAGAGAAATAGCGATCCCGAGATTCACAGAGAGAAAACTGAAATCTCAATCCAGGGGCTCAGACTGGAAACGTCGCCCCAGCTCAGCATTCCGAGCAGTAACAAATGGGAATCTGGTCCACCTCCGCCGCCTCCAGGCTGGATCCAAGGTCGTCCCATCCTCGGTCATCGAACTACAGTATGCAGACAATGCTTGCATCTTCGCACACTCGGAGGCCAAACTCCAAGCCATCGTCAACATCTTCACAGAGGCGTATGAAAGTATAGCCGTTACACTAAACATCTGTCAAAGATCCTCCTGACCCCGCCACACAGCACTGCCCCCCGGATATCAAAATCCACAGTGAGACCTTGGACAACGTGGACCATTTTCCATACCTCGGGAGCCTACTGTCAGCAAGGGCAGACATAGATGATGATGATGTCCAACACTGCCTTCAGTGTTCCAACACAGCCTTCGGTCTCCTGAGGAAGAGAGTGTTTGAAGACCAGGACATCGAACCCGGCACCAAGCTCATGGTCTACAGGGCAGTAGTGATAACCACCCTCCTATATGGCTCAAAGATGTGGACTATTTCCAGGAGACACTTCAAGGCACTGGAGAAGTACCACCATGCTGCCTCCAAAAGATCCTGCAAATCCACTGAGAGGACAGACACACCAACGTCCATGTTCTCGCTCAGGCCAACATCCCCAGCATCGAAGCACTGACCATGCTCCATCAGCTCTGCTGGGTGGGCCACATCGTCCGCATGCCTGACACAAGACTCCCAAAGCAAGCAGTCTTCTCTGAGCCTCGACACGGCAAGCAAGCCCCAGGTGGGCAGAGGAAAAGCTTCAAGGACACACTCAAGGCCTTCTTGATAAAGTGCAACATCCCTACCGACACCTGGGAATCCCTGGCCCAAGATCGCCCAAAGTGGAAGAAGAGCATCTGCGAGGGTGCTGAACACCGAGTCTTGTCGCCGAAAGAATGAAGAAACCAAACCAGGAACAGCAGAGCGGCCTATAAAGGCCCAGCGTCATTCGGAGAGGCGGGAGTGCGAGCAACAGGGGTCCGGAGACAGCGGAGCGGCCTATAAAGGCCCAGCGTCATTCGGAGAGGCGGGAGTGCGAGCAGCAGTTGGGAGAGAAGGCAAAAAAGTAGAAAGAAATCGAAAGGTGACATCACAGCCAAGGCGGTAAGTGATTGGTGAGAAGTTTTTCTTTTTCTTTTCTCTATCAGTAAGTAACCCTTAGCATTGCTGTTGCCAAATTAAGTTAATCTAGGGGTTAAGTCATGGCAGGAAAGCTCGGACACGTGTTATGCTCCTCCTGTACCATGTGGGAAAGGAGGCGTCCCTGACGACTACGTGTGCGGGAAGTGTATTCGCCTCCAGCTCCTGACGGACCGCGTTGCGGAACTGGAGCTGCGGGTGGATTCACTCTGGAGCATCCACGATGCTGAGAATGATGTGAATAGCGCATTTGGCGAGTTGGTCTTACCGCAGGTAAAGGATCCACAGCCAAATAGGGATTGGGTGACCAACAGGAAGAGCAGTGCAAGAAAGGTAGTGCAGGGATCCCCTGCGGTCATCCCCCCGCAAAACAGATACACCGCTTTGGGTATTGTTGAGGGGGATGACTCATCAGGGGAGAGCAGCAGCAGCCAGGTTCATGGCACCGTTGGTGGCTCTGCTGCACAGGAGGGCAGGAAAAAGAGTGGGAAAGCAATAGTGATAGGGGATTCGATTGTAAGGGGAATAGATAGGCATTTCTGCGGCCGCAACCGAGACTCCAGGATGGTATGTTGCCTCCCTGGTGCAAGGGTCAAGGAAGTCTTGGAGCGGGTGCAGGACATTCTGAAAAGGGAGGGTGAACAACCAGTTGTCTTGATGCATATAGGTACCAACGATATCGGTAAAAAACGGGATGAGGTCCTACGAGACGAATTTAGGGAGCTAGGAGTTAAATTAAAAAGTAGGACCTCAAAGGTAGTAATAGAAACATAGAAAATAGGTGCAGGAGTAGGCCATTTGGCCCATCTTAATAAGGAATTCTACCATATTATGGTCACTCTTCCCCAAGGGGCCTCACACAACAAGATTGTTAATTAGTCTCTTCTCATTACACATCACCCAGTCTAGGATGGCCAGCTCTCTGGCTGGTTCCTCAACATATTGATCTCGAAAACCATTCCTAATACACTCCAGGAAATCCTCCTCTACCGCATTGCTACCAGTTAGGTTAGCCCAATCAATATGTAGTTTAAAGTCGCCCATGATTACTGCTGTAACTTTATTGCACACATCCCTTATTTCTTGTTTGATGCTGTCCCCAACCTCACGACTACTATTTGGTGGTCTATACACAACTTCCACTAGCGTTTTCTGCCCTTTGGTATTCCGTAGCTCCACCCATACCGATTCCACATCATCCAAGCTAATGTCCTTCCTTACTATTGCATTAATTTCCTCTTTAACCAGCAACGCCACCCCACCTCCTTTTCCTTTCTGTCTATCCTTCCTAAATGCTGAATACTCTTGTATGTTGAGTACCCAGTCTTGGTCACCCTGGAGAAATGTCTCCGTGATGCCAATCACATCATATCCATTAACTGCTATCTGCGCAGTTAATTCATCCACCTTATTCCGAATACTCCTCGCATTGAGGGACAGAGCTTTCAGGCTTGTCTTTTTAACACACTTTGACCCTTTAGAAATTTGCTGTAAATTGGCCCTTTTTGTTTTTTGCCTTGGGTTTCTCTGCCCTCCACATTTACGATTCTCCTTTCTAGCTTTTGCTTCTGTCTCCATTTTATTTCCCTCTGTCTCCCTGCATAGGTTCCCATCCCCCTGCCATATTAGTTTAACTCCTCCCAAACAGCACTAGCAAACACTCCCCCTTGGGCATTGGTCCCGGTCCTGCCCAGGTGCAGACCGTCTGGTTTGTACTGGTCCCACCTCCCCAGAACCAGTTCCAATGCCCCAGGAATTTGAATCCCTCCCTTCTGCACCACTGCTCAAGCCACGTATTCATCTGAACTATTCTGTGATTCCTACTCTGACTAGCACGTGGCACTGTTAGCAATCCTGAGATTACTAACTTTGAGGTCCTGCTTTTTAATTTAACTCCTAGCTCTCTAAATTCGTCTCGTAGGACCTCATCCCGTTTTTTACCGATATCGTTGGTACCTATATCTACCACAACAACTGGCTGTTCACCCTCCCTTTTCAGAATGTCCTGCACCCGCTCAGTGATATCCTTGACCCTTGCACCAGGGAGGCAACATACCACCCTGGAGTCTCGGTTGCGGCCGTAAAAACGCCTATCTATTCCCCTTACAATTGAATCCCCTACCACTATCACTCTCCCATTCTTTTTCCTGCCCTCCTGTGCAGCAGAGCCACCCACGGTGCCATGAACTTGGCTGCTGCTGCTCTCCCCTGATGTGTCATCCCCCTCAACAGTACTCAAAGCAGTGTATCTGTTTTGCAGGGGAATGACCGCAGGGGACCCCTGCACTACCTTCCTTGCACTGCTCTTCCTGTTGGTCTTCCATTCCCTATCTGGCTGTGTACCCTTCTCCTGCGGGAAGACCAACTCACTAAACGTGCTATTCACGTCATTCTCAGCATCGTGGATGCTCCAGAGTAAATCCAACCGCAGCTCCAGTTTCGCAACGCGGTCCGTCAGGAGCTGTAGGCGGATGCACTTCCCGCACATGTAGTCGTCAGGGACACCGGAAGCGTCCCTGACTTCCCACATAGTACAGGAGGAGCATAACATGTGTCCGAGCTGTCCTGCCATGACTTAACCCTTAGATAAACTTAATCTGGCAACAAGGCTAAAGGTTACTTACTGATATAGAAAAGAGAAAAGAAAAGCTACTCACCAATCACTTACCCCCTTGGCTGTGACGTCACCTTTCAATTTCTTTCGACTTCTTTTTTGCCTTCTCTCCCCGCTGAAGCTGCACAAGCTCGCCTTTTATATGCCTCACCAATGCCACGATCTCCTGCCTCTCGACTGCCACCGCTGGGCCTTTTATCGGCCTCACCAACGCCATGAACTCCTGCCTCTCGACTGCCGCTGGGCTTTTTATAGGCCTCAGCAACGCCACGAACCCCCGCCTCTCGACTGAGAGTGAAAAACTTTTCCCAACTCTGTAAAAGTTCTCAGAAGTCCGATGCCATTTGTACAAATCCCTACAAAGAATTCCGCGAAATTTTCGGTAAAAAAAACCCGATCCCAACACACATCCCGTTCTCCTCCGCTGGCGGTCTCGAGCAGCCCGGCAAAGTGCACTGACTCAAAAAAGCTGGCAGGAGCACGGTCACAAAATCTGTAGTCTTTTTTATAATGAAAATAAGGGCCGGGGCAGGGCGGTGTACACTCTGATTGCATCTTCACTGCCGCAAGCCCCATACCGCCCCAGAAACTCCCGCGCTACATATGGGTTGTGGCGGCCAGTCGACTGCAAAGCGGCGGTCATTGGATTCTGCAGCATAGCCACTGCAAACCGGCAGTAATGGGCCTTATCAGGACCCTAAAGTTCGCCCCCTAAATGTTATTCAGGGCCAAGATTTAAATGGATGACTTCAACATGGGATTTCAGCTCTCCATAACTAATGGGCCACCTAATGTTTTATGGTTCTTCTTTTGCCCCATAATTTAAATTGGTTCTTTACTGAAAAAAGAACTCACCTACTTTGATGCTAAATACAGTCCTCTCCTCTTGCAACAACTGAAGCTGAATGCATATTATGCAACACTGATGTCTTGCAACTGAAGTGAATATTTTAATACAGCTGCCCTCAATGGCAGTCACGATTTAATTAGTGCATGTGAGCACCCTTGCAAGATTTTAGAAAGAGCGCTTCCCTATGAAGAGACAGTACCGTTCATGCTGCTGAAGTGAATCTATGGATTATCCATGAATGTACTTGCCTTTACACAGCTGTAAGCATTCTTTAAGCATCAATATATTTTAATGATTACAGTCTTAATCAAAAAGAAAACAGAAGCAACAGCAATTTTTGCTGAAAGTAAAATTTAAGAAAATATAACATTGTTTTTCCTTATTCTTACAAAACCATGGTAGAATAATCATGCCAGTTCATTCATCAACAAAGAAATTCTTCAAATACAACAACCTGTGTGTGGTCACTCATGCAATGCATTGAAGCCCATCTGCTACAACAAGAATACAGAAAATTGTATTTTATTGTCAAATTTGCGGCTGTTTCATCCATAAACAAAACCCTAGATTCCAATACAAACATTTTGCTCACCCTACAGCTATTTGATTGTCATCACCATGCACCGCTTAGAGACAATAATTTTTGATAAACCAGTGAACCTTATGATAGATGCCATTTTAAGGACATATTATTTATCAACATAGTAAATTGTTAGTATGGTTACCAACTGAACCATAGCTTGGTTCAGTTGGTGACACTCAGCTCGGAGTCAGAAGCTTGTCCCTTCAAGACCCACAAAATCTAGACTGAAACTTCAGTACAGAATTGAGTGCTACATTGTTGGAGCTATCATCCTTCAGATGAGATGTTAAACTGTGACCCTATCTATCTGTTCCTGTGAATTAGGTGGACAAAGATTCTACAGCACTACTGATCAAATGTATCAAAAACAGATCAACAGGCCTCCTATCGGATTGTTGTTTGTGGTAGTTTGCTTTGTGAAAAATGAGTACTGCACTTCAAAGTAATTTACAGTTTTTTGAGGTTGTAACTAGCAGAATAGATAAGGGGGAACCAATGGATGTGATGTATTTGGATTTTCAGAAGTCATTCGATAAGGTGCCACACAAAAGGTTATTAAACAAAGTTAGGGCTAATGGGATTGGGGGTAATATACTAGCATGGATTGAAGATTGGTTAACAGACAGAAAATAAATGAGTCATTTCCGGGTTGGCAGGCTGTAACTAGTGGGGTGCCGCAAGGATCAGTACTTGAGCCTCAGCTTTTCACAATCTATATCAATGATTTGGAAGAGGGGACCAAATGTAATATATCAAAGTTTGCGGATTATACAAAGCTAGGTGGGAATGTAAGTTGTGAGGAGCATGAGAATCCAAAGGGATATAGACAGGCTAAGTGAGTGGGCAGGAACATGGTAAATGGAATATAATGTGGAGAAATGTGAAGTTATCCATTTTGTTAATAAAATTAGAAAAGCAGAGTATTTTTTAAATGATGAGAGATTGGGAAATGTTGGTGTTCAGACAGACTGGGTGTCCTTGTACATGAATCAGTGAATGTTAACATGCAGGTACAGCTAGCAATTAAGAAAGCGAATGGTAGGTTGGTCTTTATTACAAGAGGATTTGAGTACAAGAGTAAAGATGTATTACTGCAAAGATATAGGGCCCTGGTGAGACCACACCTGGAGTATTGTGCACAGGTTTGGTCTCCTTACCTAAGGAAGGATACACTTGCCATAGAGGGTGTGCAATGAAGGTTCACCAGACTGATCCTAGGGATGGGGGGGATTATCCTATGAGGAGAGATTGAATAGACTGTATTCTTCTGGAGTTTAGAAGAATGAGAGGTGATCTCATTGAAAAATACAAAATTCTTACAGGGCTTGACAGAGTAGATGCAGTGAGGGTGTTTTCCCTGGCTGGGGAGTCTAGAACCAGAAGTCACAGTCTCAGAATAAGGGGTCGGCGATTTAGGTCTAAGATGAAGAGAAATTTCTTCACTCAGAGGGTGGTGAATCTTTGGAATTCTCTACCCCAGAGGGCTGTGGATACTCAGTCATTGAGTATATTCAACACAAAGATCGATAGATTTTTGAATATTATGGGAATCAAGGGATATGGGGATAGAGCAGGAAAGTGGAGTTGAGGTGGAAGATCAGCCATGATCTTATTGAATGGCGGAGCAGGCCCGAGGTACCGAATGGCCTACTCCTGCTCCTAATTCTTATGTTCTTAATTGTATGTGAGGTGTTTCTAAGCAAGTCAATAAGGCACTTTACAGATGCAAGTCTGCTTTATTCTTTCTTAATAGAAGATTATCTCTGCTCCAAATAACTCAACATTTTGAGACACATTTTACAACATTTGCAAAATAATGTGGAACATTATATACAGGTTCTTTGTCCTCACCCTATTTTTTTGATAATCAGATTCCCTCCTCTCCTTAAGATGTAGACTTTTTCTGGGGTATGATCCAATGGACGGCAATAGCCTTCCAGAGTCACAGCCAATTCTTTACATGCGAGCCTGAGCAGGATATTTGGTTGCAGGGTATTTGAACACAAAGGCATCACAGCCGAGCTAAATCCTGTCCTCACCTGATGTTCACACACACAGTCGTATGCATCAAGTGTTACAGAATCAGAAGCAGGAGCCCTGGTTGAATCTTCTGCTTTCAAGCCAAGGGACACTGTGGCAAATTGCAGCACCCCCACTGCTATCCAGGTCGAGATCAACTAACTCGGCAAAGGCTGGGAATTGAATCGGACCTTTTGGCCAATAGGAGTTGGTACCACACAATGCAATACAGTTAACCAGTAAGACTTGAGGAATGCGAAAGTAGTTAGTCCTAACTTAGTTCCATCCAGTGAACTTTGATATCTAAATATTCAAAGCGGCATGCTCAGTTAATGCATTCCTTATTTCTATTTACCATTTGTATTCAGTTCGATACAGCTCTGCTATTACAAGAACTAGAGCTTTACTCTGCATGTCTGTGTTTTCAGACCTAATAAGTTATGTATTCAAGTCTTGTATGTCTCCACTTTATCCACTGGAAAGTTAAACAGACTCAAACAACCTCCAGAAATAAATTGCAAATCTGAATTATGTGCAGAAAGTTGCAGCCATTGGTGCACCACATATTACCTGGAATTTATGGCACAGAAACTGGCCATTCGGCCCACCTAGTCTATGCCGGTGTTTATGTTCCACATATGCCACAGAATGGGACGATTACTACACAAGGATTGTGTCAGTCTTCGGTATGAGCGGAAAGTCAATAGTATGATTTTATTGTTAATCTTACAGAAGTGGTGAATTCAACTGAACCAGTAAATTCCATCTAGAATAAACATAAATATGCAGTTGCAACTTCCAAGTTATTATTCACAAGTCAAACATTCCCTTCCCTGTAAAAAGAAATTTGCTTGAATTATCACTAATCCTAAAATTAATTTTTGCTCACTCTATGGCATTAATCATTAGAATATATTTCACAGTTCTGATATAGTTAAGAATTACAAAGGAAAATTCAAGGTACAAATAAAAAATAAGGCATCCTTCAAGGGTAAACAAGGCGAATTTTCGGCTCCTCTCCACTCCGTTTTTCGCCCCGGAGCGGCGGCAATGACGGTGGTGAGGTGTTCTGGCCGGGCGGTCAGCCTCCAGCTCCTCGCAGGGATCCTCGGGTCCGGTTTTGCAGTGGTGCAGAGTAAAACCGCCCGGAAGAGCTGTGTCCGGTGTGTAACGCCCTTGCTTGCGACACCAGCACATGCTTTGACTCTTGCTTGACCCGTACACCCCAAAGCGCGCCCCACAGTGAACACCTGGGAAATCAGGGTGGTCCAATAATACTGTCAGAGGGGAGGTAAGTAATGGACTCCTAAGGCAAGTACGATTTTTTTTTTACTTTAAATTTTTTTGCGATTGGTGTTGTGGTGGCTTGGGCAATGTTTTTGGAATACTTTTGTGGCTTTTACTTTAGTTTCCGCTCCCTCGGGCGTCTCTCGGAGCACTCCTGGCCCGGCTCTTTAGCTCGGGAGCTTCCCATGCTAGCGCCCAAGAGGTGTGCACATCGCCTCCCTTAACGCTGCACCCCCTGACGCTGCACTCCCGGGCGCAAACATTATCACCCCACTGCCATTACTGCCCCAAAAACATCAAAGCCGAAAATCCAGTCCTAAGTGTTTTATACTATATATGTAGAAAACGAATACAAATATTGAGCAACACAATTGCTTACGTGCCATCCACATACTCGCTGACCATTAGCAGCAAGTCAGCGTACGTTGCATTCCACGCATTAAATCACTTCAGTTATTTTTAAAGTATTGAAAATCTACACAATGAATAAGGAAACTAAAGGCAGTTTTACAATTTGAGTCTTTCCAACCTAATCAAAGCTGATTGGATAAATTCCAGGCCGCTGCTGCACTTAACATCATTACTGCACCACTATAAATACAGCCTGGTTTTTTAAATAATTAAACTCCAGATCATTCCACATGCAGAATAAGATGTCTGAAGTTTTACCTACCCTCATAATTCACGATAATGATGGCCAGCATATAATCTTTCCTCAGCATCATTACGTGCATAGACACACAAATAAATTTCCTCCCTCACAGTTTAACTGATAAAAGAAAACCCTGTGAAACAGATAGTGGTTGGTCAAAAATATTCAGAAAGCAGACTTCCGGGTTATGTCTTCTGAAACCTGTTCATTCCCAATAAGATTACACAACAGAGACTGATCATTTGATGCATTCTGCCTTTCTTTCTGCTTCGCACGTTGTGTTGCTATGAGGACCAAAATGGTAGCTTCCCTGCAGTCCCTCAGAAAAACAATGTGACTGAAGGGATACAGTATTTCAAGCCGATTTCTTTTTATTGATTGACTATTATAGTTGGCTCACAAATTGCAAACATCAAAACACAAAAGGACAGAGATTCTTGTCTGGTGTATGTATGGTTGGAAGATATTAAAGTGAGGTTGAAGGTTAAGGTTTATTCATTACATATCTGAATTACAGCACCAGAACAATAGTTCAGAAAAAATTAAGGGGAAAAAATTGGCTTCCTTTGCTCCTCCCATTAGTGCCTCCACGGCTGGGGTGGGGGGGGGGGGGGGGGGGCGATAATGGGGCGTTACTGGCTCTGTGAGGCGAGAGTACTGACTCCCGCAAACTGGCTGTGGAGGTTTACGGTGGCGGTAATCCCGAGCGCAACGATCACCTGCGCCCCGCAGAACGTGACGTCACCTAGATGCAAACTTCGGTTCTGTCCCATGCAGCACGCCGAGCATCAACACCGGTAGCTGCAAGAGGCGTTGCAAAGGGGGCTGGCCGCTTGGGGAGTGGTATTTAAAGGTAATGTCACTTAGGTAAGTAAAACATTTGTTTTGACCCCTTAGGTAATTTTTTGTACCATTTTGCTGTGCCGCGATTGATCAGCCCAGCACTCTGTTCGAGTGCTTGGGGCTGATCGTCGCGGATCGCGGCTGCCGTCGGTGGGGACGGACATCGTTTCAATGCAGAGCCTACAGCAATGCCTTTAAGGGAGGGAACGAGCCTCGGATTCCAGCAGCGCTGCACTAGACATTGTGCAGCGCTGCACCGCTACCGCCCCTCTTGCTGACTTTAGCGCTGCAAGGGATGTGGTCGCACTTGATTTAGTGCTCCACTGCCTTCCTGGAGCGCTAAATCGGAAGTTCGCATTGGCTTCACTTGCGTAGTGCCCGGCGATAGTTTGCGCTATCGCAAAAGTTAGCACCCCATTTCTAGGCCCATATCTCCCTAAGGCAGCTAGTCACTTTCAAGTATCCGTTGCACACCCTGAGAATGTACACAAACCCTCTTCCCTACTCTACTTTTGAACACTAGATCCAATATCCTAGTTCCAGCTGAAAACAATATTTACAGAAATCGCAATCATCGGTCATCTCTGGAACTGAAAACCATGATTATGCCGAAGTAGATTAGAGGTTTCTTTGCTGCTCCGTCATATAGCTGAGAAATTCTCACACACTGCCACATACAAGCAGGTATTTGGTGCATCTACATTTCATTTTTAATTGGAAATCATAATGCTGCCATAATTAGTGACATCTCACTTCAAACGAGTGAGATCCTATCCATTTGTTTCAGTTAGCAGTACTGAAAAGCCAAATTTAAACACAGGAACTTATGCAATTGTTATAAATCTTGACAAAAATCTGAAATTTATGTGGAATAATGGATGGTTAGATGAATTACAGACACATATGCAATCCCAAGATAGTTCTGGATCCCCATTACTCGTGCACATAAAAAGACCATTAACATTTCTAATGCATTCCATCTTATTGAGTGCGGATGGTATTTTTTGAAAAATAATCAGGTTCCTGGGCCGACAAGTGAAGAGTTGTTTGGAAATAAAGAACATGGACAACAGCAGAAATGAAATGGTGGAAAATTGACAGAAAGATAATCTGCAAGTTGTGAGACAGAATGCACAGATTGCAATGATGTAATGTTTAGAAAATGCAGGGAAAAGTTACTTTATGCAGACTATCTTAAATCTTGTGTATATTATAGAATGGTTACAGGAAACAAAATATTTGCCTAGCTTGTTAAAGACAGACAATAACAAATACATTCCTATTGTTAGCTGTCTCTAGAGCTATATACCCATTGTGACACAAGATCATATGCAGAAAATCCATAATCAACAGCACTGAGCTCCAGAGGGAAAATATTTCTATTGATATTATGTGTGACACCAACAGGACTGTAAGGGGATAAAAAATATAGACCGATTGTATGTAAAACTCGCTTATAAATGATACAAAATGGCCATATAACATAAAATGAAAACTTTAGATATTCAAGATTTTGAGGGAACACATAGAATCAGGCTTTTGTGAACAGGGTGAAAAGGCCAGAGCAAGATCAAAACGGTAGAAACAACACATTCCAAAAGGCAGAGATTGGTTCCATATGCTATAGAAGATGGAGAGATTGCAGACCACTCAGCAGCCAGTCTGATAAGGGTTAACAAATCAATGTCGCTCCAATGAATGGTTGTAGACCAATCAGTGGTCTAGTCTAGTGTTCGCGAGGCCACCACGCCTCAAAAACTGTATAACTGTGTGTGGAACCTTTGTTCTTTTGAAAATCCTGTCTTAGGCTGCTAGGACCGAGAGCTTCCCCTGCATATGCTGGAATAAAGATCGTTTCGAATCCATCTCTGGAGCCTGTCATCAATCGGGCGTCGATCCTCTATTTCAGTGGGTCCACTCGGGAGAAACGAAGATTTCTCCACAACAATTGGCATAGTCTAGGCAGGATCCTGCAGCACCCAAGTGTGGCCAGCAGAGGCAAAGCAAAAGGGGTGAGTATTTTAAGTCACCACCCAATAGTTAGGGTTCAACCCAATGCTGGTCGCCCAGTAGGACCAAGGTATCTGAACAAATTTGAGACAGACCCAGGAGAAGGTGCGATCGGGTCGGAAAGTACTTGTAAAGCTGCGTAACTATAGAGTGAACCACAGAGTCAGATTTATTAAAGAGCAGAAAAACAAGCCGCACAAGGACCACCTTAAAGCAGTGGTAGGGAGAAACCCGCTCGGCTTACGATTTTAACGGGATGACTGAAACAACCATGGATTGGGAATCCGAGGGGTCGATTACTAAGTCCTTAGCCGATGGCGGAAACAACCATTGGGGACCCGAGGGGTAGATTACTAAGTTCTTAGCCGAGAGAGATAAGAAAAAAATATGAAAGTGGGTGTGTTTGTGTGGAAGTTTTCCTGACTGTGGAATGTTTGGGATGGGAGTTTACGAATTTTTCATTTGTCTAAAAGCCTGTCTTTGAAAAAGAAAGAAGAATCTGTATGTTTGTTTTAGCCCACTTTTCAGATATGGAGCTGAAAGCTTTTTTACCCCTTTGTACTATTTTACTGGATCTGGGAAAGTATGAATAAATGTTCATTGTGTACCTAGAATTGAACTAGATTAAGTTAGAAACGCAGGTGCGGAATTATTTTGATTATGATTTACTTAGCCATGAAACGCGCAATAGACGGGTTGCTTAACAAAAGATAAAACTTCAGCCTTGAAGTTACAGTTGCTGAATGAAAAACAAATTGAACATTTTAATTGGATTATCAAAAAAAAAGTCTGGTCTTGTTTTAAATCAATTTGAATTGTAACAAAGCACTGTTTTTTCAATTTGGTTATTACAAGCAAATCAATTTGAACGTTTAAAAAGCACCGTCTTCTTTAGTGTCCCTTTTTTTTTAAAAGCCCACATAAATTTCTCGAAGCTAAGGAAAGCTCTGCCCTCTTTTCCCTGTTGTGTAAAATGTGTGAAGTTTGTTAAATACAAAAACGAATTCAGTATTTTTACAGTTCATTGGAAAGGCATCCGAAGAAAGAAGAATATTGAAACTGATGTCAAATTTTATCTGTTCTGTATTGTGTTTAGTTAATAACATATTGGCAACTGAAAAAAAATATATTGGTCTGAATTTAATTGGAATTAAGGTTAATTAACCAATGAAAACCGGACTTTCATTGTGGTCACGGTGAAATTCTGGTTATTTCAAAGTGTGATTGTCCCTAGTTCCAGATATGAAACTTTCACCACACTGGAAAAAGAGATAAAACACACTATGTTGATAATGATTTTTGCTGGGAAAAATAAAAGTTGCCGTTTGGTTGTTTGGAAAATTTTATCTTAAATTACAGGAAAGTTTCTAGTTCAATAAAAGAAATTTTAATTTCGGGTTTGGAAACCTTTTTAAAAATGGATGATACTGGACAGTTTGGAAATAATGCTAGAAAGTTTAGAGGCAATCTAAAATGCCATATTCTCTGATGAAAGATAGTCGTGCTCGAGGTGGGGAAATCGAGACGAATTGCGAGCATTTGTCTCTCATATCAGGGAAGGTTTTAAAAAGAAGAATCACGCAAAGTCACGTAATGACGTCATGCCTTCTTACAAACCTGCAAAGGAGCTAACCCTTTCCACTGATAGCTGTTTTATTTAGTTCACCAAACAACTTTTGCATCGCTGCATGAAATTTAAAAAATATTGGACATTATTAATTTAAGTTTCTTAATTGGAAGTGACTGTTTTCCCACGTGCCAGAAGGAAAATAAATAGTAATTGTTATAAAGAATTTTTTCTTAAAGTGTGTAATGACTGGGACCAAGTTAGAATGTTTGATCTATATTTTCTCTTTAATGGGATGTGTAAAATGGAGAGAGGAAGTAAACATGCTTAAGGTACAGGGAGAAGCCACACCACAGGAAAAGGAGGAGTGGAAGCAGAAGGGAACCTCGGACTGGATGGGCAGTACTAGATAATGAAGGAAAGGTTCGCACTGAAGGACGGTTGCCAGGAGAATGCTCGGCACAAGTGGCCGAGCTTACAGCTCTAACAGAGCCCTAAAAATAGCAAGTAAACAGAGAGTAAATATTTATACGGCCAGTCGCTATGGGTACACAATTATATGGCTGCCTGGAACAGGAGAGGATATATCCAACATGATAGAGAATATGGGAAGATGCTGGTGGTGGCCAAGAATGGGGAAAGATGTAGCCAAGCATTGCCAGAGATGTGTTATATGCGCCCAGTATAATGCCGGGAAGCCCATAAAGGTACGAATGGAACACCAGTTAAGGCCCACAGGACCGTGGGAAAACCTACAGCTAGATTTTACTGGACCCCTCCCGAATGCTAGGGGTAAAACATATTGTCGAGTGGTAATTGATTTACATGATGGGTGGAAGCCTTTGCCACAAGGGATTGCACCACCACCGTAGCAAGAATATTTGCAGAAAAAATAATCCCTCGTTGGGGTGTTCCCCTCCAGTTAGACTCCGATCAGGGGACACACTTCACCGGGAAGGTAATCCAACATACATGCGCTTTGCTAGGGATTAAGCAACGATTCCACATCCCATACCACCTGCAAAGCTCAGGGATGGTGGAAAGAATGAACTGAAATCTTAAATTGTTCTTAGCTAACGCTATAGAGGAGACTGGGAAGGGATGGGCAGATTTGCTCCCCGGTATTCTAATGAGACTTAGGTCCACCCCAAATAAAACGACAGGACTGACTCCCTTCGAATTGATGATGGGCAGAGCTATGAGACTATCAGAGAGAATAATGGCAGGAGGGGAGGATGTAGGACTGGCAAGGGATAGAGTCAGGAGGTTTATTAAACAATTATGCGAGCAATTGCATACCTGAAAGAAAGAAGCGCGGGATCAACAATTAAGGATATTAAACAGGATGCAGATAAGCAACAGGGAAACACCCCTGGGGTGGGTGAGAAAATGATGGTTAAGATAACCCCTGATAAACCAAAATTTGCACCAACGTGGCAGGACCCATATGAGGTGCTTATGACAAGTGACACCTGCGCATGCGTAGACATGAGAGAAAATGGAAGATGGAAGCATTGGACACAGCTAGAACCGTACAAATAATTAACCGGTGACGACAGGATTATCTTTTCTTACAGATGAGTGGCGATCCTGCCATATGACAAAACTGAGGAGTACTATATAAGACACCGGGACTGGGAAAATAAACTCATTGTCGGAACGATATGGTCAATAGTGGAGACCATAACGTTAGCTGTAATAATTGTGCTGTTTTGGAAAGTCTGGATAGCAAGACGACAGTGGAGAGGCATCAACCACCAGCAGGAGTTAGAGCTGGTGCGAGTATAAAATGCAGTTAATGATAACATTGGTGATCGGGATCCTCCGGGGGAGCATGGGTACCAGTTTGGAGGTATACTATACCCCTGATGTTGGGAGCTGTATCAATAATACTACCATATCTGTGCCAGCTGACCTCAGCTGACATGTGAAGGCCAAATGTCAAGGAAAGATTGGTCCCACGGCCTCTTCCCCCACACCAATGGGGAATCCATCTTGGTGAAGTGGAACAAGGATAGCAGCCAAATGACCTACAGCATGATGGGTAGTAGTCACCCACAAACAGCACAGACTCGTCAGGTCCGGGTGAAATGCAAACCTAAGACCACAATGAGACGGCGTAAAAGGAATTCAGCTTTGGACTCCTTGTCCTGTGTTAACCCACAAGGGAAGTACACATTGATGCTGGCACAAGGGGCGAATGAGCCATGGGAAACTTTTTATTACGATAACACGCCCGTTAACACATATAATAGCCAAACTAAACAGCAAGAGACGACCGTAAGAAACTGTACCATGAGACATAGAGGTGTTGGGATAGAATGGCGGAGAAATAGTAAGAAAACAGAATGTGTAACATGTTCAGGGACATCTGTTCCAGTCATAATGGCATATGATACCAAACAGCAACAGGGAACAAGCAGGGGGGAGTGTGGCCCTGGAACGCCAAAGCGAGAAACATCCGATTGCCCAGACAATGCAGATCCCCCGACTAAGACAACGACTAAGTTTAAAATAACCAGATCGACACTGTCAAGAATGTCACAAGGATGCATACAAAAGGGGAAAGAGGGAATTGTCCTGTGCATAAAGCAGGAACAGTGCCCACAACCACCAGGCATAACGGTGGTAACAAGGGACGAGCCTACTACCCCATCCCCAACAACCACATCACAGGCAGCTGAACTAGATACACCATCAGTGCCCGATGGCAGGTTCAGTGCCCAGAACACACACCTGGGCCACAAAACGGATTCGTGTTAGTAAAACGTGAAGAGATATTATATGATAATGTACACCATGAGTTGGTACCCATTGTGTTAAATTTGACTAATCTGGAACTCCCTGAATGGTGTTCCAGTTGTATCGAAGATTGGTACAACAAATCCTCAGACAATGTAACTATGCTAACGGGGATCCAATTAAGTCCCGTTCTCATAGACGACATAAACAAGGCCTGGCAAATGATGCATCTACGGTCCTTAACACCAGAACCTCGGTGGCAAACACCATTGATTTGGCAACGTTGGATAATAAAGTACGAGATTTAGCTTCTCGGTATTAAGAAAATTTTGTGTGAACAAAATTAGAATCAAGGTTCACAGTTAACAGAGGACCAAGTGCTGACAATTAGATTACAGGACATAGCAATGGTCCTCGAGGTCCACGCATGGACCATTAATAAGCTAATCAAGGAAGAGCATGCAGCCTCTGACCCAGCAGCTAAAAATGATGTCTGTAGTACAATCGGGACCTGGGTAGTAGAACAGACAAGGGAAAATTTGGTACAGGTCCACAGAGGGGAGGTTCCCCTGTGGATCAGCAATGACCAATTGGTCAATTTGACCATGCATTCGAAGGAAATACAAAGTTGCCAATCAGGGGGATGATACACATTATATCCCACACAAGTGGAATGTAATAATGATAAAGGGGGACTAGTAGGATTGGTACTGGCCATTCCAGTAATTATGGAAGGAGATAGCCCAAAGGAAGTGTATGAAGTCACGAGATACTACCATATGCTGTAACTTACGGAGACAGTTTGATAGGAACAAAATTGGAAGGATATGTTACTCATCAGGGAACCACGATATGCCCTCACAAAATTAGTTATGATCCTGAGGCGGCTTGTGGATTTAATATTGCTAGCACGTAGGTAAATTGCACCATGAAAACCGTGGTGCACAATGGGGAAAGACATACGTGGCGTATGTAAGCAACAGAGAATACCATGTAACGACTAATCAGAAATCCTTTAAGTACAATCAGCAGGAATGCGAGATCCCCACTGCTACATTCTGCTTTGTTCCGGAAATATCCGTGAGAATCGGAAAGGAGGAATTGGTAGACATACATCGACGAGAGTCAACATCGATACAGGTGTCAGGAGACATAAAGGACGTGCTCGCCAAGTATGTGAACATGTTTGGGTATGAGATGCCCCCGTTATCAGAACACCTCGTCAAACTGCGAGAAACAGTTGCCAAAGTCAGAAAGTCTACTACACTCTTAGGCAGAACAATCAGGACATTCGGAAAGATATAGAGGACATTAAGTTCACCACATGGTGGGATGACCTATGGAACTGGGGACTGAACATTCAAATTCATCCTTGGATAAGGATAATATCCCATGTACTTATCGTGATTCAATTACTGATTGTGCTATATTTGTTGTGTTTGCAATGTGCTGCAGCAAGAAAATGAAAGGCTCCATTATTGGTAAGGGCAATTAAGGCTAGGTCAACCACGGGGCAGGAAAATCTTTGAGCAGAGGATGGACAAGGGGCGCACTGTTTGAGGTTTGGAGAGACATGTGATGGCACTCCAGGCTAGATGACCACTAGTCAAGGAAAACTGGAGGGTGTTCTTTAACAAATCTCAACAGTATGGCCTGCTTGTGTATAGCCAAGGACCATAAGGGGGGATTGTAAGGGGCTAAAAAATAGACATATTTTATGTAAAACTCGCTTATAAATGACCGTATAACATAAAATGAAAACTTTAGATATTCAAGATTTTGAGGGAACACATAGAATCAGGCTTGTGTGCTTATCTTAAAGAATGCAGAACAGACTGAAAAGGCCAGAGCAAGGTCAAAATGGTAGAAACAACACATTCCAAAAGGCTGAGATCGTTTCCATATGCTATAGAAGATGGAGAGATTGCAGACCACTCAGCAGCCAGTCTGTTAAGGGTTAACAAATCAATGTCGCTCCAGTGAATGGTTGTAGACCAATCAGTGGTCTAGTCTAGTGTTCACGAGGCCACCACGCCTCAAAAACTGTATAACTGTGTGTGGAACCTTTGTTCTTTTGAAGACCCTGTCTTAGGCTGCTAGGACTGAGAGCTTCCACCGCATATGCTGGAATAAAGATCGTTTCAAACTTATCTCTGGAGTCTGTCATCAATCGGGCGTCGATCCTCTATTTCAGTGGGTCCGCTTGGGAGAAACGAAGGTTCAGCAAGGACCTTCAGCAAGAACAAGTCCACTGTGCAAAGTAAGGTGGAGGAAAAAAATCTTTTTGAATTAGAACTGGGAAAACATTTTGGGAATGCAGTAGGGAAGAATAAATAAGGTGCTAATATCTTCAGCAGATAACCTGAATCCATCATGGACAGTAGGATAAAAATAAGTATTTATCCCAAAAATACATGGGTTGGGGAGAAGAACGAACAAGGTTACTTGTATCTTAAAGTTTTCTAAAATGGTAGATTAATAGTATTGTAAATAATTGGGACTTGTACCTTTCAGTATTGACAACATTAGTTATATTTTTATCCTATGTCAGTCATGTAGGTTTGCTGAAATTCTTCCAGCAACTGTTACAGGGTATTTAAGGTTCAGTGTAAATGGGAGTTCTGTTTTAGAGGAGTTCATTTACTGTTATTACAGATGTTGCCATGTTTCAGCTGCCACAGGACCACATTAAGTATTATAAACCATCCTTCAGATCCAGACCTATCCAAGAGCGACACCATGGTAATTAACTGGTGCCTAATTAACTGGCCTAACTCAATGACCTAGTCCAGTACTAAATTATCACCAATTAATCAGACAACCTTTTTGTACAATAAGCACCAGCATTATTCAGTCTGCAATAAACTGAGTTGCAAGATTACACCATTGCTGATCATAAACCTTAAAAATTTAATTATGTCAAAGACAGATCGTGATAGTGACTGCACTGTCACCGTTGATTACCAAGAGATAAACAATATAGACCAACATCAGAATCTGTGCCCACACTCACCACAGATGGTGGTACCAGAGTAACAAATGGTTACACACCCAAAGCTGCAAAGTTAAGTCAATAGGAGTCAAAATTACAAATGTAAACTGAAATTCCACTCAAAAATCGAATTCACACCAGACATGCTTGAAATGTAAACCAATCGAGGACATATTCAATAGACATGAAAATCAGGCGTTTCTATAAGGGGTGCCCGATCCACAATACCAGCTTTATACCCATGCAACAAGTTAAAAATCTACCTCAAAATTTTAATACAAATAGAAACAAGCTTCCTGCTGTCATGTAAGCCAGAAATACCTGGAACAGTCAACATTTTAAGAAAACAGACCTGTTGAAGAATCACACCTAAAATGTTTCTTTTCCAGCTTTCAGTATCCACAATTATCTTTTTTGTAAATCCTGATGTTGTTGTGCTCAATATGGTCAAAACAAGATCAGTATTTATGGATGGCTTACACATAAGCAGGAAGATCCTGGACCTTCCCAAAGTGCATTGACTTTAACACAAAGCATTTTTTGAACAGACAGTTGAGCCTTTAACAAACATTTATATTTGGTGAACAAACTGCTTAATACGTAGTTTGTGGGAAAGCAATTTGAAGAAACTGTTGGCAAGAAAGGCATGTGGCATGGATAGAGAGAGAAAGTTACATAGTTTTTCACTGAATTTAAAGTTGAGAAATTCGGGCAGTTAAGAAGCTATAAAATTTATGAATGCTGATTTAGTTTGGAGACTAAAAAAACTGAACAAAGCTAAATTCAATACTGACTGTAAATTCAGCTGAATTACATTCGTTACAAGAATCATATATCAGTTAATGGGCCCCGCCACCTCCCCCCAGCCCCCGGACCGGACCCGCGCTCTCTCCCCCCCACCCCCCCACCCCACCCGACTTGACCTCCCTCTCCCTCCCCCCCGACCCGAACACAGTAAGCACACACAATAAACAATGACCAGTATTAATGTGGAATTCTACTAAATGGTTCAGTGGGATGAAAACAGAAATTGAACAATATTCCATTCTCCTCAATTTTAACACGTTATCGCTTCTGTTAAAAATACTGAACAGTGCAATTTTACTTTCATTATAAATTTTCTAAATTAAGTATATCAATTCCAAAAATGATTAGGTGTCAGCTTTGGTTCAGTGGCAGCACTTTCCCTCCAAGTCAGAAGGTTCTGGGTCCAGACCCACTCCAGAGACTTGAGCACATAATCTAGGCTGACTCTCCAGTGCAGTACTGAGGGCGTGCTGGACCGTATGAAGTGCTGTCTTTTAGATCAGACGTTAAACCGAGGATCTGTCTGCCCTCTCAAGTGGACGTAAAAGGCACCATTCGAAGAAGAGCAGGGGAGTTGTCGTGCTGTCCCGGCCTATATGTATCCCTCAACCAACACCTAAACACAGATTATCTGGTCATTTATCTCATTACTGTGGGATCTTACTGTGTGCAAATTGACTGCTGCGTTTCTTACATTACTACAGTGACTACACTTCAAAAGTATTTAATTGGCTGTAAAGCATCCTAAGGTTGTTAGATTAATGCAAATCTTTCTTTACTGTCATGGGTTCAGTTTATCAGTGGAATACACAGCGTGCAAGTTTCTAAACAACTTTTAAGTTACTGATTTATTCTGCTTTGAAAATGGAAAAGCAAAATCATTTGCTGCCAATACCCAAATTATTTTGTAATTAAAATGCTCACAGAAAATTCAGGCTAACTGACTCCAATTATGAGCGGCGGCAGTAATTACTATTTGTGTGCACACACCTGCTTTTTGAACAAGTAGGTACAACTTTCAGCTGCACAGATCCAAAGGATGAACAAATTAGTTACAGTAACAGAAACAGGGACAGTGCTTAACCTCAACAACAGTCAAGCAAACTCACTATCTCCAAATTACTGCAGCTTAGAAAATGGAAGTGAATAAAACAGTTAAAGTTGAGTGAATCTGCTAAACAGTGACGACGGGAATTTGGTGCAGAGGACGAAGGAGATGCTAAGTAATTTAAACCAAGGGGTAACAGTAAATATATAAATAATCAGAGTAGTTAATTAAATCTAAGGGGATAAAATTAATATTAACTAAGTAGAGGATACCAACATTAAAGGGATCTGAATTGCATCAAATAAAAATCTGGTTTGCATAAATAAAATAGGAGTAAGCGGATACTAAACTAAAAACATATATAGCATAATAGATAGACTTTTAAGCAAAATGATGGGACAGCTGAGACCCATTGCCTGCAATTCCTGCGCCATGTGAGAACGTTAGGACGCTTCATGTGTCCTGGATAACCACGTGTGTAGGAAGTGCCTCCAGTTGCTTGAACTCAAGCTCAGGGTTTTTGAGCTTTTGGAGTGGCTGGAGTCACTGCAGAGGGGCACAGCAAAGTGTAGAAATGCAATGGTCATAGGTGATTCTATAGTCAGGGGGAATAGACAGACATTTCTGCAACCGTATATGGGAGGCTGAAAATTTCCTGGACGCATGTTCCAGGATGTGGTCACCCTGCAGCTACAGAGAGTTCAGAAGGATAGTAAGGCAGGGTAGGATGAGGCAGGCAGTGCAGGAATCCTCCGGGAGAGTGACATAATCAAACTGGTTTTCAGTGCTGAATACCAGTGAGGGCAACGACACCTTGGGTAAAGGACATCATTGAACAGATGCAGAACATTTTGTGAGGGGAGGGGAATATCCAGAAGCTGTAGTCCATGTTGGAACCAATGACAGGTAGGAAACGTGTTGAGATCCTACAAGCAAAGTTTCAGGGGTGGAAGTTAAAGACCAGGACCTCAAAGGTAGCAATCTCTGGATTGCTACCAATGGCACATCTTAGTAAGTATAGGAGCAGTAAGATAAGACAAGTTAACGCATGGCGGGAGAAATGGTGCAAGAGGGAGCGCTTCAGATTCCGGAAGGATTGGGGACAGTTCTGCGGAAGAAGGGTTCTGTACAAGATGGTAGAAACAAACAGCATTAGAATAAAGAGTAATTTAGAAATAGGAGGGATCAGACAGGGGAGGAAATGCAAGGCAGATGAAGATGGGTTTAGAGTGCTTGTACGTAAATGTACGAAGTGTGGTAAATAAGGTTGGTGAGCTACAGACACAAGTACCCACATGGGATTATGAAATAGTGGCAATAACGGAGACTTGGCTCAAACTAGGGGATGAATGTGCACTTAATAGGCTCAATTTTCCCCAGTGATTTGCGCCATTTTTTTGGAGCAGGCTGCTTTTTTGGCCTAAGTTGAAAAACCACAGTTTTCGCAATCAATTTGCGCCAGTGTAACTCAGTTAGTTACGATTTTTTAAGTCATTTTTTTTTTCAGCCAAAGGGAGCGTAACCAGGCACCTAGAGAGAGCGAGAGAGCGAGAGAGCGAGACACCCAGGGGCCGAGAATGGGACCAGACTGGGAGACTGGAGACCGAGAAGGGGACTGGACCGGCAAGCCCTTCGGATGGGGTTGGAGGTAAGTTGCTGCTATGTGTGTTTCAATTCTTTTAAAGTGTTGGGAGCTGGCTGTATGCTTTACTTTGCAGTCTCAGCTCGCATTTTGCCCCTGGTTACCATGGCAGCCTGATCTTTTTGGCACAGATCAAGGCTCCACCCCCAAAACTAAAGGTCGGGTTAGGTCACGCCAAAATGAAGAAATCCGACAGGGAAACTTAGAATTTTTTTTTTTGCCGTACCTGGGCCCAAAAAGAAATCGGGCGTAACTCTTCAAGTACACCAAAAAAATGCTTTGGGGAAAATTGCGCCGATTATTGCTGGCTACAATGTATTCAGCAAAAATAGGGGGGGGAAAGGAGTGGGATGACAATATTGATCAAAGATACTGTTGAAGCATTAGAAAGGGATGTTGTACTTGAGGGTTCAAAGACAGAATCTATTTGGTTAGATTAAAGGAACAATAGAGGAGCTATTATGCTTCTGGGTGTATACTATAGGCAACCAAATAGTGGGAAAGAGATAGAAGACCAAATTTGCAGGCAAATTGCAGAAAGATGCAAGAACTTTAGAGTAGTGATAATAGGGGACTTCAATTATCCTAATATGGACTGGGAAAATAACAGTGCAAAGGGCAGAGAGGGGGAGGAATTCTTGAAATGTGTACAAGAGAACTTTCTTGATCAATATGTTTCCAGCCCAACAAGGAAGGAAGCAGTGCTGTGTCTAGTTTTGGGAGCATGTTTCAGAGGGAGAGCATTTGTGATCACAATATCATAGAGTTATGGAAAAGGGAAAGGTAAAATCAAATGTGAAAATACTCAACTGGAGGAGGGCTAATTTCAGCGCGTTAAAATGGGATCTGGCCCAGGTCGATTGAACAACAATTTGTATTTATATAGCACCTTTAACATAGTAAAACATTCCAAGGTGCTTCACAGGAGTGTTACAAGACAACATTTTTTAAATTTGACACCGAGCCACATAAGAAGAAATTACGGCAGATGACCAAAAGCTTGATCAAAGAGATGGGTTTTAAGGAGCATCTTAAAGTAGGAAAGAGAGGTAGAGAGGCAGAGAGCTTTAGGAAAGGAGTTCCAGAGCTTAGGGCCTAGGTAGCTGATGGCATGGACACCGATGATTAAGCAGTTATAATCGGGGATGCTCAAGAGGGCAGAATTTGAGGAGCGCAGATATCTCTTGGGGGATTGTGAGGCTGAAGGAGATTACAGAGCTAGGGAGGGGCAAGGCCATGGAGGGATTTGTAAATAAGGATGAGAATTTTAAAATCGAGACGTTGCTTAACCGGGAGCCAATGTCAGTCAGCAAGCACAGGGATGATAGGTGAACGGGACTTGGTACGAGTTGGGACACGGGCTGCCGAGTTTTAGATGACCTCAAGTTTATGTAGGGTGGAATGTGGGAGGCCAACCAGGAGTGCGTCGGAATAGTCAAATCTAGAGGTAACAAAGGCATGGATGAGGGCTTCAGTAGCAAATGAATTGAGGCAGGGGTGGAGACGGGCAATGTTACGGAGGTGGAAATAGGCGGTTTTAGTTATGCTGCGGATATGTGGTCGGAAGCTCATTTCAGGGTCAAATATGACAACAAGGTTGCGAACAGTCTGGTTCAGTCTCAGGCAGATACTAGGGGGAGAGATGGAGCCGGTGGATCGGAAGCGGAGTTTGTAGCCAACGATTGGCAGGTAAAACCCAAAATTGAAATCAAATTCTCAAACTACCACAGTGGGATTTGAACTCACATTCTATGGAATGCAAGTTCAGGCCTCTGAATTACTTATCCAGTAATATAACCACTACATTACTGTACCCAGTATGAGTGCAATATTCTGAATCACTTCAGTCATAAGGAGATATTTCAACAATTAAGTGCAGTCTATAATTTGTTTTTGAAAACTAAGGTAGAACCTTAAATCAAAATACAAACCTGCTGTTTTAATATAAGTCTACCAGGAATGAATCGCACATGCCATAACTGATGTACAAGTGGTGTGCAATATTACTTGATGTCAGCTGACAAAAGATTGTTCTCACTGATGTCAGATCTAGCTTCAGATCCAAGTCCATTTAAAGGTGTCAATTGAACCTTAATCAACTATCTTCTCTGGGAGTCTGTTCCACATGCCCATCATCCTGTGGGGGAAAATCTTTTTTTGAATCGCTTACTTTGCTCAAGATCTGTGAATGTTTGCAATTCTGTTTTTCAGTCCTATGCCTTTTTTCCAAGTTAAATAAAGACTTGCCATTATATAGCACCTTTCACGACCACCGGACATCCCAAAGCACTTTACAGCCAATGAAGTATTTTTTGAAGTGTAGTCACTGTTGTAATGTAGGAAACAATAGTTTGTTTACTTCAACCCCATTTATACCTTTCATTGTTTTACAGATCAGGATCATGTTTTCCCTCACTTTTTATCCCAGTAAAAATAAATTGAGTCACTTGAGCTTTCCTCATAACTTACCATCACGGCCACCCCTGCCCTATCCCCTCCCCCCATGGCCTGGAATTATTCTGCTCACTCTACCTGAACCCTTTCTAAAGCAGCTCTATCCATTTAAGGTAGGGTGACCAAAACTACACACTGTACTCCAGAATTGGCTTTACCATTGATCTCTACAACATTAATATGACTTGTTCTGACTTGTAATCTAATGTTCCGCAAATATATTCCAGGCCTCAATCGCCTTTATTTACAATTGCTTCACACTGGCCAGAATCTTTCAGGACCTAACCATTGATCATTCTCTGTCAATTACGCCTCCGTAATTGTCAAACCATATTTACAACACGACTGCCAATGCGAAGCAGTTCCACATCAGTATGCAATACCTAAATGGTGAGAATTAACTTGCTGGATCTCAGCTCATAATATTTACCGTATCAAAGGCGAGTAAAAGTCTATCATATGTTAAGAGATTTAACGTTTTTAGTCTTTATGTCCAAGCACATTCCAACTAGAAATTAGTGTCACTGACATTTTGAAAGAAATCATATTAATCTGTACAGCACATTCATCATCAGCATCATAGACAGTCCCTCGGAATCGAGGAAGACTTGCTTCCACCCTTAAAATGAGTCCTTAGGTGGCTGAACAGTCCAATACGAGATGGTCGCCGGGGTGGCAGCTCCCTAGGGAGCTCCCCTGCTAATCAACTCCCAGCTTCTACCATTGGCAACTTTCAACCCTCAACCTCCCCCCTCCCACTGTCTAAACTTCCTCTAGCCCCAACAGACCCTAGTAAGGGGTCTTAAACACTTAACCCCTCACTTTAAACCCAACCCCACAAGGTGGGCGGGGGGGGGGGCGATCGCCAGGTCCAGGTCGTCGCCACAGGAGGCCCCGGTCTCAGGCTTCCCACCACACCACCCATCGGCAACCAGGACTCCTGCGGCGACGGCCGGGGCCTCCTGTGGCGACGACCTGGACCTGGCGATCGCCCCCCCCCCCCCCCCACCCCCAAGCGGCAATCGGAACACCTCCAGCGGCAGCAGATGGGCCTCTCCTCCCCGATGATGGCTGGACCTCCTGCAGCGACTGGTGACCTCCTCCTCAACGGCGACCGGGTCTCCGCCTCTTCTGCGACGGCGGTTAGCCCCCAATCCTCCCTCAGCGACGATGGAACTCTCTTTGCCCCACTGGTGACCTGGCAACACATGGTGAGCATCATGGCTGTGACCCCCTGACCTTCCACTCTGAACCCCAGTGGGCTACTGACCCTCCCAATACCTACCCCCAACCAAGCCTCGGACCACCTCCCATCAAGAGCGCTCCAGCACATTAAAACACTAGCAGTAAACGTAATAGTATAGGATCTGTTCTTGGTGAATTGTTACTTACATCAAGATTTTTTAAATTTTCAATGTAAGTTTAAGATAGCCTCATTGCATTCAAAGTTATTTTCTATTGTGGAAAGTAAGAAAAATGGTGTCTAAGCTCAATTTCTCCTCTCACTGGTGCAGGTAGAAAGACCAGTCACTGTGCCTCTGAAAAATGAAAATGTGATGAACTGAACTGTAGGCTTGGGGTACCAGGAGTGGTACTCATGATTTAATGTTTTAAAACCGCTAAATTTATTTTAATAGACCGCAAATCAACATCATAGGTTAAATCAGCGTGCTTGTTTTCAATAACCTGAATAGCTGGAAGTCATGTACTGGCACAATTTAGGAATTTTAAAGGAAATATATAAAACATCTTTCATCAACTGTACATCAATATCCATTTAAAATGATGAGAATGGATTATATCGTGCAACATACATACAGAGAAAATATGGGAAGCAATCCTTTGTCAACCTGGACGCATTTTATCGAAATTCTTTACCTGAGGAAATATACCTGATAAATCACTTACACATTTCTCAATTAAAAAGAAATATATAACTATTTATAAAGTAGAATCAAGATCATTAGTGTTTTTCCATTTTCTATTCTTCAGTTCTCCTTTTTGATTTGTTAGTTTCTCCATTTTAAGTTGTACGAATGTAGATACTGTCATTACTTCTCAATACAGTTCAGATGTTTGCTGCATTTCAATGTGATATCCTGGTAAGATATTTGATAGTAGTTTTTTTTAAGAATTTGGAAATGCTAAAATATCATTTTTGCAACATTAATTATAGTGACTACAGCACAAAAAAGCATCTGGTATATCTGAGCTAAGTCAGCAGCAATGCATGATCCTTGATGCACACATGAACTGAAATAATCTGTACTGTACTTACCATTATCAGCTGCTTCTCTCCAGTTTAGCTTCTGCTGATCTACTACCAGCATCCTTCAACCTAAGTGTACACATGTCTCTGCAACTCCATATTTCACACTAACACCAGCACCAACATCCCAACAAAATACACAGATACCAACTGAACACAACAGGGACTCACTTAATTATTATACAGAAATATCCTGCACTCGCTACCAGATCCTGCTGCTTTAAAACCTAAAACAATGCGTTGTTCATAATATTAATGCAAGTCCATTCCAATCAACAAGATAGAAGACAGCCATGAAGAAATTACAGCAGAGCATCCATACAATGCAGTCAGTATGGAATCATCTCCGACTGGTAAGGCAATGATTTATTTACTGACCGATTTTGTTTAGGAGTTGATGTTTTGAAATTGTACATTTTGACTAGTGGCATTCAATTATCAGTCACTGCAATGCATTTCAACGTAAACGAGTGCTCTCTGGTAGTAACGAAAGCTCGCAGATCGCTCTTAGTCACATAAATCAAATGTAAAATTGAATAATCAGCTAAATTTCTTTGAGACTGCGAACCACTAATCTTGCAGGATAGAAATCCTGTTTGGGTTTCTAACCTTCAGCTCCCTGTAGGTGCACTTCAGCTACAGTATAAATTGATTTAGTGGGAGATTTCTATTAGCTAGAGTGCTGCTCTCAACACGAGGACCTTGCCCACTTTCTGATCAATAATTCAAACCGAACCCAAGAGTAATGTCAATCAGCCCAAACTAACCAATCACCCATTTGCTGTATTCCCCAATGATTAATTGCAAGGGTATAAATGTTTTTAAAATTGAAAGGACTAAATAAACTATGATGTAAACTTATGTGATAGATTAGTGAGCAAATATTTCAGGAATATGTTGGTGCAAGCTCTAAAAGGATTTAAATTATATCGTTAAAGAATTTTTTAAAAAGGTAATTAAGAGTGAAATGGTGCAGCCTTTATGATCTCTCAGATCAATATGCCAGCAACAAAGATGGAAACCTATCAACACAGGCTGTGGTCCACCACTCAGTACAACCTGGTGCAAGAATCTGAATAGTGGAGCTCAGTCACATTGGAATAATGGGCTAAGTCTCCAGCTCTGCGTTTACCTGACATTTAGAAATTGAGGAGGAAAGGGGTAGGAAAAGAAATAATGGGCTCGAGTTCGGTCAAACCTAAGTTCCGCCCATGTACTGTCGAAAGGACTGCTAAGGTCCTGATGGTACTTTAGGCAGAAGTTTTGTGGAAAAATGGGGCAAAAACTGCCCAGCGGGAAAAAATGGGCCTTACATGCCGATTCTGGGCTGCAGCGGGCAGTAGTTCGGATTCTGGGCGGCAAATGCAATCCTCGGCAAAGTAACGCCGAGGATAGAGTCGGGCCCAGGGAGGGGGGAGCGGGAAAAAACATTTTTTTCAATAAATGGAGAAAAAAACTTTTACAAAATCTTCAGAGGACCTTATCCACCAAAATCGTTGCAAAAGAAATGAAGAAAACAAGTGCACTAACCTTTTCTTGCAGGTCTTCATACTTACCATTCAGGTAAGACCTGCCTCCACGCGGTGGTCTCTTCTGCTGCTGGAGCGGAGGACTGTCCGGACCAATCTGGGGAGTGAGCGGTCGGGAGGATTTTTGTCGGACGCTCCTCGCCGGCATGAGGGCCTCACCAAACTCGCTCGGAGAAGAGAGCACCCAGAAAACAAGAAGACGTCCGAGAAAAGTCTACCAAATTCGGGCCCAATGAAACTTTTTCAATATGTGCAGTGTACAACGTAGGTAACTTGTCAAACTACAGGTGGCATGGACAAGCAGTGCACAGTTTTCACAGTCCACTCATGTTAGAAATGGAGGTCCTAGCAGCATAATAAACGATTAAAAATAGAGGGTCTGAATTTCCTTGGGGGTTGTCTCAATCTTCAGCGGAAGATCGGCGGAACCCCAGAGAAACAATGTTAACGACTAAAAACCACTTCTCCGAGGGTTCCACTGATCGCCCCCAAAACCAAGAATGGAATAACCTCATTTATAGAATCAATTAGTGGTAGTTATTACTGTTTTGAGTTTTACACTAGATATCCGACTCATTTCACCGATCACTCTTAGTAAATCTTGCATCGCCTCTGAATTAGACTGAATTTTTGCCTGCCTAATAATGAGGGAAAAGATAGCGAGACCGAGGGATAAAACAGAGAATCACTCTATGCTGGCATTCTGGAATGCATCATACACTGTCACGTAAATCCCCTCCCTTCGGCAGGTATATGTTCTATTCGATGAAGGCTCCAGCTATAAACCAATGCACTATTTAACGAAAGCAGAATTTTCCTACCCTTCGTGGCATATCAAAGACACTTCCCTTGAGTACCATTTCAACAAAACTAGATCCCTGAAACCATTTACTCAGCTCTCACAAGGTGCAACCAAACTAGACAAACTCTCTGCAGGCTGAAGATTGACTGTAGACTGATATGCTAAGTGCAGGCAGCTCAATAGAAACCTGCAATTTGAGCATCTGGCCACAGAGTTCTCTCAAAAAGAACAAAGTTCACCGGTTCTTCTTCTGTTCAGCTGGTCCGACCATGTCTTAACACCAGACATAGTTGTCAATCAAAGAATCACCACCCCTAGCTGGCTTGGTTCTTAAATTTGTGTCAGATTTCATGACCGACTTGTTTCAAGGCCTATGAAGATATGAGAGACGAAAGGACCTTAAACCAGCTTCTTTAACTTACATTATTGGTTGCCATTTGGCTTTCCTCAAACATACAATACTTGGGGAACAAGCCTGGAACCCGCTGTGGTTCAGAAGCATTAAAATGAATAGCCTGGCTAGAAACAATTAATCTATTAACCTATTATCCAAAAGGATTCAGATATACTAATTGACCTTTGCCTATCTGAATGAAGCATGCATTTTCTGTACCTTGCAGTAATCGAGCCCAGAAATCATAATTAACTATGTGTGTACTATTAATAGCAATAAGGAATCCAAATCAATAAAATAATTTGAACAAAAGTATTTTTTGTTGCAGTAATGTAACAGCTAAACATTGAATTCTGCTCTGCAAACGCGAGATAAAAAGAAACACAAGAGAAAGCTAAGGGTGGAAGACATTCCAATTTGTCTCACTGAAGCTTGTCCCTCTATAACTTTAATTCATCCAGCCTAGTATCCAACTGCATTCTGAACACCCCAATGGCATGACCTTGTCTACCTTGCCTAGCAGATTATTCTAAAAGGTTATCACTTGCACATTTACGTCACAATCTTTTTCCTCTCTAGAATGCAACAACACACATGACAGGATTACATTTTACTTGGTATTTGTCTGCCCAACTGTACAATTGATCTAAACAGTTTTTCACGATATATGAAATGGACAGAAGGAGAAGGTTATATTCCCTTGATCTTATAGTGAGGCTGCCAATGGAAACCGTGACTTGAGCAGCAACACCATAAATGCAGTGACACCACCGCTACTGGAGAAGTCAAGAATCACCTTAAGAAAGGTTTTGGATGACTCTTCTGGAGAAGAGAATGTTGTCAGCAGCAAATGTGAACTACAGCCATCAGCATTAGATGTGAGTAGGCTGAATACAAAGCCCACACATGAAGTCTAGAAGTGTGAATTTTACATTATTGGCTCTACAGATTTTCATTAAACATCAGGGAACATCGATAAACAGAAAATGAAAGTCACAGTTGTTTCCTCATTGTTGTTGGTCTTGTGGAATTTTGTGCTGCATTCTAATTGGTCCAGACTCTACGGCTGCAATTTCCCCTACCTCGGCGGGTCTGATGCGGCCGGGGTTGGTGACGGGTCCCGACCTCGTTGCTGACTCCAGCCTGTTCTGTGAAACGATTTTGCGTTGATTGGGTTTGTTAAGCCTGCTCAGTGCATTTCCCAGCCAAGTGAAGGAAGCGGTTCTGATGACATCACTTGATGACATGTCATCAGCCGATTTCCTTAAAGGGACCATGTGCAATTTTTTGGGGCAGTTGTGCTGTCAGTATTACTGCACAGAAGTGCACGGCTGCACCCAGGCTCTCCCATGACTCCCTCCATATGCTTATGGAGGAAGTCACTGCACGCAGGGAGGTTCGCTTCCTTTCCAATGGATGGAAGATACCTCCCTAGACACCTACACAGCCTGGTTGTACAGGAGGGCACAAGCAGGGATGTCGTTAGGAGGATCTGGCTGCGCTGGCAATAACCTTTCAATGACCTCAGTAGATCATGAAACGTTACTACAAAGCCACACTCAACCTCATCCTGCTGTACCACTCATCACATCCCCATCATTCTGCATTCCCTGCCCTACTCCTGCACATCCTTATTTACATCAACTGACCTTGCACCTCAACCCATCCCTCTATCTACATTATTACATCCCCATCTCACTAACCACCCCTCACACTCACCCTCATCCTAGTCCAATCACACCAACTAACAACACACAAGGGTAAGGCACTTGTGTGTTTTAGTCAATGTTCATGAAGTTTCTGTTAATATATTGTCAAACATTGACATTTTTATTTTCAACACTTTGTGTTCTTGGACAGATTTGTGTGCACCTTTCATGAGTTGCAGTTATGAGACATAACAGTATCCCCCGCAATGGTGATGAGTGTGAAAGGAATGGCTTGGGATTGTAGGGATGTTTTATGGTGCTGGTGTGGGGTGGTGCCAACCTGGTGCAGCATGTGGCAGTCAGGGTGTACAACGTCAAGTGAATTAAATCTAGCTATGGTGAGGTCATCCCTGACCTCCTGGGCAGCAACGTGGTCGGGTGCTGATGCCCTCTGTCCTGTGCCTGTATTGATTGAGGAGAAGGTTGGTGTTGTTGTTAGTGGTGCTGCTGGTGTGCCTATGTTGGGGATGATCGTGGTGGGATTCTGAGGACCAAGGTGAGATAGTTTCAAGGGCACCGATGCTGATGTAATAGATGGCAGGTCAACTTGAGATGACAGAAGCTATCTGTCAATGGTGAGAGAGGTTGTTCCAATAATGTGACCTGGATACAGAGTTTACTCCAAACACTTGCAACCTGCATAAATCTCAATCTGTCTTCCAAATGCAGTAAGCATCAGCTTCTGAGCTTGGAAAGTTGTGAGATGGGAGCTTTTGTAGCACATTATCAGCTGTTAAGCAGAGAGATCATTTCATGATCATACAACTCCCGACCTCCTTACCTGATGTGGGCCCCATGGGCGACCTCGTAAAATATCAAGGTGAGCACAATATTTTTTAAGCGGCTCTTAACAAGGTCATTATTTCAACAACAACAATTTGTATTCATATAGCTCCTTTAACGTAGTGAAACATCCCTAAGTGCTTCACAGGAGTATTATGAGATAAAACAATTTGACACCGAGCCGCATAAGTAGAAATTAGCGCAGGTGACCAAAAACTTGGCCAAAGTGGTAGGTTTTAAGGAGCGTCTTGAAGGAGGAAAGAGATGTAAAGAGGCGGAGAGGTTTAGGCAGGGAGCTCCAGAACTTGGGGCCTAGGCAACAGAAGGCACATCTACCAACGTTTGAGCGATTATAATCAGGGATGCTCAAGAGGGCAGAATTAGAGCAGCGCAGACAACATGGGGGGTTGTGGGGCTGGAGGAGATTACAGAGATGGGGAGGGTGGGGGTGCGGAAGATGAGGCCATGGAGGGATTTGAAAATAAGAATGAGAATTTTGAAATCGAGGTATTCCTTAACTGGAAGCCAATGTAGGTCAGCGAGCACAGGGGTGGAAGCAAGTCTTCCTCGATTCCGAGGGATTGCCTATGATGATGATGGGTGAGCGAGACTTGGTGCGAGTTAGGACACGGTCAGTCGAGTCTGGAGATAACAAAGTCATGGATAAGGGTTTCAGCAGCGGATGAGCTGAGGCAAGGGCGGAGACAGGCGACGTTATGGAGGTAGAAATAGGCGGTTTTAGTTATGCTCCGGATATGTGGTCGAAAGCTCATTTCAGAGTCAAATGTGAAACCAAGGTTTCGAACAGACTGGTTCAGCCTCTGACAGAAGTTGGGGGGAGGGATGGAGTCAGTGGCAAGGGAACAGAGTTTGTGGCGGGGACCAAAAACAATGGCTTCGGTCTTCCCAATATTCAATTGGAGAAAGTTTCTGCCCATCCAGAACTGGATGTCGGACAAGCTGTCTGACAATTTAGAGAAGGTGGAGGGATCGCGAGACGTGGTATTGAGTACCTGAATTGCCTCCCCCACTGCTGCATGTCTGGTCTGTTCAGCGCTGACAGATCCGACATCTGGGAAAGGCGCATGATGGTGGGTTGACAGCGGCTTCTCGACCCACTGTGAAAAATAAATATTTTCTCACCCGACCTGCCACCGATCCCACCCATTGATCCCCCGAAAAATTCCCCCTACATCACTGTAAACTACAGTACAATGCAGAAGTGCTTCAACTAGAGGCTGTTCTGCAATATAAAGTTGGAATTAGAGCAATTAATATCTATATCCATGGTTTTCCATTTATTTCTCTGAAATTCTGGGTGTACATACTTCTTTTTAATAGGATTCGATATGTTGACCATATGCAATCCTCTCCCTTTGGAAAACAATTTATTAAAAAAAGTTTCAATTTTAAGTCTAATGTCTGCAATGAAATGACCGACTACAGTACAACTGAGGTATTAATGTATGGAAAGGTGGCAATTTCCGTACCTGTTTCTTCAGGTGAACTCAGTGAAGCACTGTCCTGTGACAGGGTGGTCCAGCTTGAATCTTCATCACTGGGAGCCATGTTCTGCATTTTACTTAATGCACAGTCAGTTTTTCCTCCCAATCTGGGTGGGTCTTTCTTTGTTTCAGGGCTGGAGGAAATCGTGGCCATTTGGCAATCTTCTGGACTGACAGACACACTCTCATCGCTGGCCACATCATCATTCGTTGTAGTCTTATCGTGGGACTGGTCGGTGTTTTCCTCACTATCAACAGGGTTGTTCCCATAATTTTGCTCTGACTCACGAGTGGATGACTCCAGGTCTGCATAGTAATTCAGAAAGCTCTTACTCTTCCTCGGCTGTGACGTCAAGGGCTCAGTGCAAGACGTGTCATGCAAGCTTGGCTCCTTGCCCTCCAATTTTTCTGAGATGATATTTTTGACAACATTTGCACTGATGTTTTTGTTCATGTCCTGCTGGCCCTGCTCTGCTGCTTTTCGCAGCTGATTTTCTCCGTTCTTTGCCAGCTTTGAGTTGGCGTTGTTTACTATAACTGGCGATGCTGTTGTGTCTCCCAGGCCCATTGCAGCCTGGATATTAGTCAAGGCATATTTCTTCCTGCATTTTGGAGGAGTGTTATTCTTGATTTCTGTGTTCTTTATTTCTGAGTTTACCAATTTGTTGTGGGAGGATCGAAGGTTAAGTGTATTTGGTGGAGTAGCTGAACTGTTGCGATTCACTACATCTGTTTGGCTGTTGGCGGTTGCAAGGAACACTGACATAGTGTCCACAGTGGAGTCAACTGCAAAAAGAAGAGGAAACCAAAAGTAAGTCAATTTTAAAATGCAGGTTTCCATATAATAATCCTTGCCTATAACATGGGTACATAATAACAAGGTCCCAAATCTGATCTGTAATCTGTACTAGATTAGCTGATCTCAGTCAAGGTAGCAGTATGGTCATTACAATTGGCCCCGGGGTCCAGCAGTTAGGAAGAAGGTTGGAGTAGATATGTTCCTGGACCAATGGCCTCTGATGGGAGTGCGAGTGCATGGACATTAGGCGAGTGAAGTGAGGGTGCTTCCCACCCACATGGTCAAATAACCAGCTAACACTCGGTTAAGGTAATCACATGAATAATGATCACTTGAGCAAGATGCTAGAGGGCAACCAGCACCTATGCCAAGCAAAGAGTCAATACCCTCAGGAGAAGGAAGGAGCGTGGAATATGGGGGAAAAAATCTAAATCTTAATCTTTACGAATACAGATAGTTTTGAACAGCCTTCAATAATATATTTCATGGTTTTTCGAACAGGATCTTTTGCCCAACTCTCATAAACTATGTTATCATAATGTCAACTGTGCTTTGTTTCATTTAGGCCTTCTGCATTAATGACACTAAATTTATGCCAATAAAGGGTTCAAAACTAGGAGCAGCAAGATGGTATTTTAAAGCAAACATACAGATTTTTTACACATTTGCATCAAGTTCCATTCCCATTTTTGACCAAGGACTGGAAAGTCTTTTGTTGTCATTTGTGTCATGTAAGATGAAGATAATGAATTGCTATATTGAATTTCAAAATTTAAAATGAAAAAAAAAAATCGCATTTACAGTAAAATGCTTCAGTAATTTCACTATTTTAAAAGGAGTCTAAGGTACACGATATTTATCGTCGTTCCGAGGAGACAGCCCTCACATTATCTTTATTATGTAGTGCAATTTATCAACTCATTATTACATTTCACAATAATTTATGTATGTATACGACTGTGTTGAGAACAATCATTGTCTGAAATTGAAATTAGAATTATTGACCTTCGGCCTTCTTAAAATTTGTACAAGGAATGAATTAGTTTTTCTTTGTAATCTAGACTGGAGTCCTAACACCAAACAGCAGAATTATTGTAGCAATGTGCTATGAATGGAGTTGGAATGACCACAGGTAACAGCACAATGTAAAAAAAAACTATGACCAATAATGAAACTATGTGCAGCAATACTGTATGAAATAGTTAAAATAATTTAAATCAGCATCAGATAATAAGAGCATTTTACTGATATGCTGACTCAATTACTGAGTTTAAATAGTTCAGGTCATAATTTTTGGGGGTTTGATTATTCAATTAGTTTAAATGGGTTTATTTAAAACTGTGCACATTTTTCCCTCATAATCTTTTAAGCTATTTTGTCCTGCTAATAAATTCAATTTCTTCATTAAATATACCCTTTGATGGAATTTTTGAAAATTGCACAACCCTTCAGACTTAAAAATTCAAAGAAAAGCACTATGCTCTGGAGTACTTTAAGAGTAAGCATTTTGGGAGTTAAATTGCTACAGCACAGTTATATGCTGCTGATGGAACAGTACATTCAACCTAGCCTCGGGCCCATAATTCTCCACACTTTCAGGAGTGGAGGTGTGGAGTGGAGAGTTTCCACATGGAGGGGTCAAGTCACTCTGAGCCACTCACACGCCTCCTGAGAGTAAAACTGACAAAGAATCAGAAACAAATCACTAGCCCATGCTCTCAGACAACTGGAGTGTACATACTGGGAAAGAAGCCAAATAGTATTAAAACATTTAAAGCTACTACATCATTTTTTTTTAAAACACATGGAGGCTGGTGATTGTAGTGAAAGAAATGTAAACAAAAAATGGCAATAATAGTGGAAGCACAACAACCAGGAAAGGCTTGGTAATAAATGAAGAGCAAGATAAGACACTAGATACTGTACATTTAAAGTATGTATGTTTTCATTTATAACTAATACTCTTTGTGTTCCCAAATTGATTCCCACAAGTTGAGATCAGCATGTATCATGATTGTTCTTCCTTTGAGAGGTTGGTTTAGGAATTCACAATCTAGAACATTTGTGTCAAATACTCTCAAAAGAAAGAATCTTACTTTGACCTGGAAGCACTTCTGACAAGGATCACAGGGCTTCAACAATGAGGATACTGGAGTATAGGTTATATGAAATCTGGAAAGAGGGATCATTCAATTAAACAAAAACAATACAAAAAAATAAATACAGAAACAAAGGCGGCAAAATAAGCATCAAATCACAAGCTTCATACCATCAGGGAGTAACTCAAAATTATCACGCAGACAGCTGAATATCTGTTAACACCAAAAAGGTTTAGACTGATATTTCCATGCCCAAGTTAGCATACAAGGGTTTAGCAAATTATATAAAATTTGTATAGCAGCATGATATCCAAATTTAAGTTGAAACCCAGGTTTCATCCACACGGTCACAACTTGTAAATCCTGGGTGCAACTTCTGTCCCAGTGCAGTCCCAAGGACCAGAGGTTGATGAACACTGTAAAATTTCGGAGTGATGTTCACAATAATTGTAATGTATTTGCTTCATGGGTTCTTTGCTTAAGAATTCATAGCAATGCATTGCTATTAAGAACTAGTTGGTTTATTAACAAAGGTTTAACAATCATACTACACATTACCAGTTCATCCACTAGGCTCACAACTGCATACCTCATCGTGGATGACTTAGACCCAAATGACTGGGGTTTTATTAAGTCGTGTGAACATCATGTGATTGGCTACACCACTCACAATGCAACAGCTCTACAACTATTTTAAATAAAACTTAAGCCGAGTTCCCCCTTATTAAAGGGACACTAGAACCGACAAATTACTAAAACTTTTTGAACATTAAACTGTCAAATTAAACTTTGGTTGCCAGGGGTGATGATGCACCCCAGTCCCTCCGGTGCTCACCTCTCAAGGAAGGCCGCGAGCATACCAGTGGACACCACGTGCTCCATCTCCAAGGACACCCTGGCACGAATGTAACTGCGGAAGAGAGGCAGGCAATCAGGCTGAACGACACCCTTGACCGCCCGCTCCCTCGACCTGTTAATGGCCACCTTGGCCATGCCCAGGAGCAGTCCTATGAGACCGCCCTCTGACCTGCTCGCTCCCCTCTGCACAGGATGCCCAAAGATCAGGAGTGTGGGACTGAAGTGCAGCCAAAAATCAAGGAGCAGCCCCTTCAAATAATGGAAGAGGGACTGCAACCTCACACACTCAACATACACATGGAACATGGACTCCTCCAGACCACAGAAATTGCAGGCGGCCTGGGAGTCCGTGAACCGAGTTAAAAACTTATTGCACGGGACTGCCCCATGCAACACCCCAGGCCAAGTCACCAATAAACAAAGGGAGGACTCCCGGGTAGAGAACCCTCCATTGGGGACAGCTGCCTCTCCGGACGGTAAGATGGTGCGCCATGGCGTGTCCGGATGGCAGACGAGGATGGCAAAATGGAGGGTGTGCAAGTGCAGCCCGTACAGGAGTACCCTCCATGCAGAACTGAAAGGCATGGAGGGGATTTCCCAGAAGTGGCTCAAGTTGTGAGGTGCCGGCTCCCGAAGGAGGTTTCGTGGCTTGGTGCCGATGAAGAATTCTGTCTGGATGGGGGTCAGTTCAGACAGGATCGCCTCACATGCTTGAACCTCCTTGATGCACCTAGTGGAGTCAGAGCCCAGTGCCATTTTTAACGACTTGATGGCTTTGGCCGCGAGCCGGATGTCGGCCCAGGATAGGTGCCACGCCAGAGCTGGCGCTATCCAACCCGCTCCTCCATCCTCCAGTAGGTCCGTGACCCTCGTCACCTTGCCAAACACAGCCCTCTCGTCCGCCTGCCACCTAAAACCGCAGTCATGGAGGTGCGGATTCCTGAGCAGCGGCTCCAGATAGGGGAGAACTGCGTTTGCAGACGACTTTGTTCCAGACGTTGATGAGTTCCTGGTAAAAGACAGGCAGCTCCTGCATGGAGGCCCGGACAGCTCTCAGGTTTATAAACAGGAGCTGCATGTCATAATTGAGGCCGTACTGCTGGTGGAAGAAATAAGTCACCAGCGCACACCATCTGGGAGGATGCTCAACGTACAAGTATCTCTGCAGGGTCTGAAGATGGAAAGTCGCAGCTTGGGTCCTCACGGACAGCAGCACCTGACTGCCCTCCCCAAATGGTAGACTCAGAACTGCAGCAGAGACCCAATGCTTCCTGTTGTCCCAGAAGAAGTCGACGAACTTCTTCTGTATCTTGTTGACAAACGCAGGGGTAGGGATCAAAGTGACCAACTAGCACCACAGCATAGCGGCCACCAGCTGGGTTATGACTAGCGCTCGACCCCTGTAGGACAGCACTCGGAGCAGTCCTGTCCAGCGCCCTAGGCAAGATATTATCGTGGATAGTCCGACCCTGGACAGTGTAGGACTAGTCGGGGTGGATCATGTCATCCAGCACGGTGCCAAGGCGAGCAGACATGGCCCTGGCAAAAATTTTGTAATCCATGCTGAGGAAGGAGACCGGAGCAACAGCTCTTCAAACCTGTGGGCATACTCACAGGTGCATACATTACAATAATGAGCCATACAATTATTCAAAATCTTTAGAAAGCTATTTGTTACTTTACCATCAGGGATTGGATTAACGATTAAATATGAGGGTAACCATGACGGCTTGTCTATGAACAAAATAAACAATACAATTCCTTTCACGGAAAACAGCGAGCCTGCATGGACTCAAGTGTCCCTTCGAGGAGGAGTTTTAAATAATTTTATTTTTTAAATGTTTGTGAAGTGTGGATTACCACAACTTTGAAAATATATTTCCCACAATCTATGGTTAGGATTTTGCCTATGTGAGGGTGTATGTAACAACAATAGTAAAACCATCCAAGTGTCAGTGCTATAACAAATGACAATCCTTCAAGTACCATACTGCTATTACCATCCAGGTAAAGAATCTCAAAAATGATCCATTTGTGACAATTTCACTTCATCAATAAAATATTTGAATTCAATTAATGATTGTTTTAATGGGCATGAGAACCTAATTCATTTTGCTGTTGCAAATATCCACCAGATATAAGGGAATTTTATAGATTCCAATTCCAAATATATAATGCTCAGTGGGCTATCAGTCCTACCATTATAAAAACATAATACTATCTGGTATCTATTACTGGTGCTTCTCGGATTTAACTCAATTTTACAAAGGCTGTAAATGTATGGAATGAAAAGATGGATAAGCCTTATTATGTAATTTTCTGTGGGATTACACCATCTTTAAAGTTTGTACCATTATGAAATGTATATTAACAATTATTCATTTCTACAAAAATAAGTGTTTTTTTCTTTGGAGTATCACACAACATGCCATGATGTAATTTTTGGGTCCTTTTATGAGCCATTCCTCTTGCAACACTCGATGTACTTTCTCAAAGTGAATCTCGCTTCCCCGACAAATCAAGGGCTGCAGCTCTACATGTTTCTGCCCTTGCATAGAACCATAGACATAGAAAAATAGGTACTGGAGTAGGCCATTCGGCCCCTCAAGCCTGCACCACCATTCAATAAGATCATGGCTGATCATTCACCTCGGTACCCATTTCCTGCTTTCTCTCCATGCCCCTTGATCCCTTTAGCCGTAAGGGCCATATCCAACTCCCTCTTGAATATACCTAACGAACTGGCATCAACAACTCTTTGCAGAAGAGAATTCCACAGGTAAACATCTCTCTGCATGAAGAAGTTTCTCCTCATGTCGGTCCTAAATGGCTTACCCCTTATCCTTGGACTGTGACCCCTTGTTCTGGACTCCCCCGACATCGGGAACATTCTTCCTGCATCTAACCTGTCCAGTCCCATCAGAATTTTATGTTTCTGAGATCCCCTCTCATTATTCTAAACTTCAGTGACTACAGGCCCAGTCGATCCAGTCTCTCCTCATATGTCAGTCCTGCTATAGAAACATAGACATAGAAAATAGGTGCAGGAGTAGGCCATTCGGCCCTTCTAGCTTGCACCGCCATTCAATGAGTTCATGGCTGAACATGCAACTTCAGTACCCCATTCCTGCTTTCTCGCCATACGACTTGATCCCACGAGTAGTAAGAACTTCATCCAACTCCTTTTTGAATATATTTAGTGAATTGGCCTCAACAACTTTCTGTGGTAGAGAATTCCACAGGTTCACCACTCTCTGGGTGAAGAAGTTTCTCCTCATCTCAGTCCTAAATGGCTTACCCCTTATCCTTAGACTGTGACCCCTGGTTCTGGACTTCCCCAACATTGGGAACATTCTTCCTGCATCTAACCTGTCTGAACCCATCAGAATTTTAAACGTTTCTATGAGGTCCCCTCTCATTCTTCTGAACTCCAGTGAATACAAGCCCAGTTGATCCAGTCTTTCTTAATAGGTCAGTCCTGCCATCCCGGGAATCAGTCTGGTGAACCTTCGCTGCATTCCCTCAACAGCAAGAATGTCCTTCAAGTTAGGAGACCAAAACTGTACACAATACTCCAGGTGTGGCCTCACCAAGGCCCTGTACAACTGTAGCAACACCTCCCTTCCCCATACTCAAATCCCCTCGCTATGAAGGCCAACATGCCATTTGCTTTCTCAACCGCCTGCTGTACCTGCATGTCAACCTTCAATGACTGATGTACCATGACACCCAGGTCTCGTTGCACCTCCCCTTTTCCTAATCTGTCACCATTCAGATAATAGTCTGTCTCCCTGTTTTTATCACCAAAGTGGATAACCTCACATTTATCCACGTTATACTTCATCTGCCATGCATTTGCCCACTCACCTAACCTATCCAAGTCACTCTGCAGCCTCATAGCATCCTCCTCATAGTGTCTTCCGCAAATTTGGAGATACTACATTTAATCCCCTCATCTAAATCATTAATGTACAGTGTAAACAGCTGGGGCCCCAGCACAGAACCTTGCGGTACCCCACTAGTCACTGCCTGCCATTCTGAAAAGTACCCATTTACTCCTACTCTTTGCTTCCTGTCTGACAACCAGTTCTCAATCCATGTCAGCACACTACCCCCAATCCCATGTGCTTTAACTTTGCACATTAATATCTTGTGTGGGACCTTGTCGAAAGCCTTCTGAAAGTCCAAATATACCACATAAACTGGTTCTCCCTTGTCCACTCTACTGGAAACATCCTCAAAAAATTCGAGAAGGTTTGTCAAGCATGATTTCCCTTTCACAAATCCATGCTGACTTGGACCTATCATGTAACCTCTTTCCAAATGCACTGCTATGACATCCTTAATAATTGATTCCATCATTTTACCCACTACTGAGGTCAGGCTGACCGGTCTATAATTCCCTGTTTTCTTTCTCCCTTTTTTTAAAAAGTGGGGTTACATTGGCTACCCTCCACTCGATAGGAACTGATCCAGTGTCAATGGAATGTTGGAAAATGACTGTCAATGCATCCGCTATTTCCAAGGCCACCTCCTTAAGTACTCTGGGATGCAGTCCATCAGACCCTGGGGATTTATCGGCCTTCAATCCCATCAATTTCCCCAACACAATTTCCCGACTAATAAGGATTTCCCTCAGTTCCTCCTCCTTACTAGACCCTCTGACCCCTTTTATATCCGGAAGGTTGTTTGTGTCCTCCTTAGTGAATACTGAACCAAAGTACTTGTTCAATTGGTCTGCCATTTCTTTGTTCCCCGTTATGACTTCCCCTGATTCTGACTGCAGGGGACCTACGTTTGTCTTTACTAACATTTTTCTCTTTACATATCTATAGAAACTTTTGCAATCTGTCTTAATGTTCCCTGCAAGCTTCTTCTCGTACTCCATTTTCCCTGCCCTAATCAAACCCTTTGTCCTCCTCTGCTGAGTTCTAAATTTCTCCCAGTCCCCGGGTTCGCTGCTATTTCTGGCCAATTTGTATGCCACTTCCTTGGCTTTAATACTATCCCTGATTTCCCTTGATAGCCACGGTTGAGCCACCTTCCCTTTTTTATTTTTACGCCAGACAGGAATGTACAATTGTTGTAGTTCATCCATGCAGTCTCTAAATGTCTGCCATTGCCCATCCACAGTCAACCCCTTAAGTATCATTCACCAATCTATCCTAGCCAATTCACGCCTCATACCTTCAAAGTTACCCTTCTTTAAGTTCTGGACCACAGTCTGAATTAACTGTTTCATTCTCCATCCTAATGCAGAATTCCACCATATTATGGTCACTCTTCCCCAAGGGGCCTCGCACAACGAGATTGCTAATTAATCCTCTCTCATTACACAACACCCAGTCTAAGATGGCCTCCCCCCTAGTTGGTTCCTCGACCTATTGGTCTAGAAAACCATCCCTTGTGCACTCCAGGAAATCCTCCTCCACCGTATTGCTTCCAGTTTGGTTAGCCCAATCTATGTGCATATTAAAGTCACCCATTATAACTGCTGCACCTTTATTGCATGCACCCCTAATTTCCCGTTTGATGCCCTCCCCAACATCACTACTATTGTTTGGAGGTCTGCACACAACTCCCACTAACGTTTTTGCCCTTTGGTGTTCTGCAGCTCTACCCATATAGATTCCACATCATCCAAGCTAATGTCCTTCCTAACTATTGCATTAATCTCCTCTTTAACCAACAATGCTACCCCACCTCCTTTTCCTTTTGTTCTATCCTTCCTGAATGTTGAATAACCCTGGATGTTGAGTTCCCAGCCCTGATCATCCTGGAGCCACGTCTCTGTAATCCCAATCACATCATATTTGTTAACATCTATTTGCACAGTTAATTCATCCACCTTATTACGAATACTTCTTGCATTAAGACACAAAGCCTTCAGGCTTGTTTTTTTAACACCCTTTGTCCTTTTAGAATTTTGCTGTAGTGGCCCTTTTTGTTCTTTGCCTTGGGTTTCTCTGCCCTCCACTTTTCCTCATCTCCTTTCTGTCTTTTGCTTTTGTCTCCTTTTTGTTTCCCTCTATCTCCCTGCATTGGTTCCCATCCCCCTGCCATATTAGTTTAACTCCTCCCCAACAGCACTAGCAAACACTCCCCCTAGGACATTGGTTCCGGTCCTGCCCAGGTGCAGACCGTCCGGTTTGTACTGGTCCCACCTCCCCCAGAACCGGTTCCAATGCCCCAAAAATTTGAATCCCTCCCTGCTACACCACTGCTCAAGCCACGTATTCATTTGTGCTATCCTGCGATTCCTACTCTGACTAGCACGTGGCACTGGTAGCAATCCCAAGATTACTACTTTTGAGGTCCTACTTTTTAAATTTACTCCTAGCTCCTTAAATTCGTTTCGTAGGACCTCATCCCTTTTTTTACCTATGTCGTTGGTACCAATGTGCACCACGACAACTGGCTGTTCTCCCTCCCTTTTTAGAATGTCCTGCACCCGCTCCGAGACATCCTTGACCCTTGCACCAGGGAGGCAACATACCATCCTGGAGTCTCGGTTGCGGCCGCAGAAACGCCTATCTATTCCCCTCACAATTGAATCCCCTATCACTATCGCTCTCCCACTCTTTTTCCTGCCCTCCTGTGCAGCAGAGCCAGCCACGGTGCCATGAACTTGGCTGCTGCTGCCCTCCCCTGATGAGTCATCCCCCTCAACAGTGTATCTGTTTTGCAGGGGGATGACCACAGGAGACCCCTGCACTACCTTCCTTGCACTACTCTTCCTGCTGGTCTTCCATTCCCTTGCTGGCTGTGGACCCTTCTCCTGCGGTAAGACCAACTCGCTACACGTGCTACTCACGTCATTCTCAGCATCGTGGATGCTCCAGAGTGAATCCACTCTCAGCTCCAATTCCGCAACGTGGTCCGTCAGGAGCTGGAGGCGGATACACTTCCCGCAGATGTAGTTGCTATCCCTGAGTGTCCCTGAGTTCCCACATGGTACAGGAGGAGCATATCATGTGACCGAGCTCTCCTGCCATGACTTAACCCTTAGACACACTTAAATTGGCAACAACAATGTTAACTGTTATAGAAGAGAAAAAAGAAATACTACTCACCAATCACCAGCCAATCACTTACCCCCTTGGCTGTGACGTCACCTTTCTATTTCTTTCTACTTCTTTTTGCCTTCTCCCTGTAGTTGAACAAGCTCGCCTCTCCACGTACCTCCTCGACGCTGGGTCCCGGACTCACTGCTGTGCCTTTTATAGGCCTCTCACCGAAGTCCCGACTGCCTCTCCACGCATCTCCTCGACACTGGGACCCGGACTCCCTGCTGTGCCTTTTATAGGCCTCTCACCGAAGTCCCGACTGCCTCTCCACGCACCTCCTCCTCGCCATCCCAGAAATCAGTCTGGTGAACCTTCGCTGCACTCCCTCAATAGCAAGAACGTCCCTTCCTCAGATTAGGAGACCAAAACTGAACACAATATTCTATGTGAGACCTCACCAAGGCCCTGTACAGCTGCAGCAAGACCTCCCTGTTCCTGTACTCAAATCCCCTAGCTATGAAGGCCAACATGCCATTTGCCTTCTTCACCGCCTGCTGCACCTGTATGTTAACCTTCAATGACTGATGTACCATGACACCCGGGTCTCCTTGCACCTCCCTTTTTCCTAATCTGCTGCCATTCAGATAATATTCTGCCTTCCTGTTTTTGCCACCAAAGTGGGTAACCTCTCATTTATCCACATTATACTGCATCTGCCATGCATTTGCCCATTCACCTAACCTGTCCAAGTCATCCTGCAGCCTCTTAGCATCCTCCTCACAGCTCACACCGCCACCCAGCTTAGTGTCATCTGCAAACTTGGAGATATTACTCTCAATTCCTTCATCTAAATCATTGATGTATATTGTAAAGAGCTGGGGTCCCAGCACTGAGCCCTGCGGCACCCGACTAATCACTGCCTGCCATTCTGAAAAGGACCCGTTTATCCCGACGCTCTGCTTCCTGTCTGCCAACCAGTTCTCTATCCATGTCAGTACATTACCCCCAATACCATGTGCTTTAATTTTGCACACTAATCTCGTGCGGGACCTTGTCAAAAGCCTTTTGAAAGTCCAAATACACCACATCCACTGGTTCTCCCTTGTCCACTCTACTAATTTCATGCAGGGATCTTATACCCTGTACGACATGCACAGTCCTAGATCACTGATGCATGCTGCACTTTTTTACTCTCCAAGCCATTCCGATTATATTGTATGGAAGATACAAGCTATCTCCTGCAAGCCAGCCATTATATAACATTTAACCATTTTAGAACCTCCCCAGCTTTAGCTATAAACTCATACAAAGCACAAAATATTAATAAACATTTCTAATCAAAACTACATAGTGCCTCTATTTGCCTATATACAGTGACAGCATCATAGAATATCAGTCTCTGTGCTATTCAACTTCCTCCTTCCCTGATGAAAAGAGAGCACAATAGTGGCATTAAGTTTTAGCAAAGAGTCAGGACAGACACAATCCCCCTTCTATGTTATAAACTTCTAGGGTGCTATAGTCCCATGAAGTAACTGACTGAAGGTCTGTTCCCAGGCGTCTGCCAATGTGACACTGCATCTCTCCCAATGATAGATGGATAATGAGCTTGACCTCCAACTTCCAATTAAAAAGCAGAACTACAAAAGGTAATAATCTCTGGATTACTACCTGAGCCACAAGCAAATTTGCATAGGGTAAATAAGATTAGAGTGTTAAACATGTGGCTCAAAGACTGGTGTGGGAGAAATGGGTTTTGGTTTGTGGGACACTGGCACCAATACTGGGATAAGGGGGAGCAGTTCCGTTCGGATGGGCTCCACTTAGACCGTGCTGGGACCAGGATCTTGGCAAATCAAATAACTAGGGCTGTAGAGAGGGCTTTAAACTAATTAGTTGAGGGGAGGATTCAGGTGAGCGAAAATTTAAAAAGTCAAAGAATAAGGAGAAGGCAATAGATCAGGGTAGCACTGGGGGAAATTAAAACCAGAGCGTGCCAGGAAGGGACAGAATGTATAAACATAAAGGTAAATCAGAAAGTGGGGTCAAAGCAAGAAAAAATGGTTAAAAAGCAAATTTAAAAGCTCTTTATCTGAATGCACATAGCATTAGTAACAAAATAGATGAGTTGACAGGACAAATAGATATAAATGGGTATGATCTGATAGCCATTACAGAGACATGGTTGCAAGGTGACCAAGGCTGGGAATTAAATATTCAGCGGTATTTGACAATTCAGAAGAACAGACAGAAAGGAAAAGGAGGTGGGGTAGCACTGTTAATAAAGGATATCAGTGAGTTAATGAGAAACGATACTGGCTCAGAAGATCAAGATGGTGAATCAGTTTGGGTGGAGATAAGGAATAATAAGGGTAAAAAGCCACTGGTGGGTGTAGTCTATAGGCCCCCTAACACTGTTGGACAGAATATAAATCAAGAAATAATGGAGGCTTGTAATAAAGTAACGGCAATAATCAAAGGCGATTTTAACCTTCATATTGATTGGACAATTGGACAGGGTAGCCTTGAGGAAGAGTTCATAGAGTGTATCCGGGACAGCTG